>NW_006399803.1:0-5532 GCF_000299155.1 Elephantulus edwardii | reverse complement strand
GAGAGAGAGAGAGAGAGAGAGAGAGTATAAAATGAAGTTATTTTGTGTGACTGAGAAATAAATACATAAAAATGCAGCACAATGAATTGGCTGCATGACGAAAGTCTGGAGTCCCCTTTATCACACACAGCAGCTAGGGAAAGTTAGGTGCCTCCACCAGAACTGAGTGAGCACTGCACGCTCCCCGCCCCCCACGCAACTCACTGTTTCTGGTTAAGGGATTCAGAGTCACAGGGAAATTTGGCTTCCCTCCAAGAGGAAGGAGGGAAAAATAACAAAAACAACTCTACTGTAAAACAGAGAGGAAAATGAGTCTGACAGATTTATTCCTTTCTGCATTTCCTGTTGCTGCTTCCCAAATCTGGTTTTCAAAAGCAAGACCGAGTCCCAGGAGGCCAACCTCTACAGCAATGCAATCCTCTCTGAGAGAAAGGCCTCTCCCTTTCATTTCTTTAAATTTGTTTTGTTTTGTTTTGTTTTTATAACGCTGGAGCCAAAGCAAGCCCAGGTTGTCCTCTGTGTCCAATACTAACATGTAATATTCTCTTTCCCCTGTTTTTGTAAGGCTTTAAACAAGAAAGAGGAGGGTAACTTGTCACAATCCAAGGAGAGAGAAGGGGTGCCCAGGGGCCTTCCCAAAGGGGAAAGCCAGCTATGTGATATTTGCAGTATAAACAGAAATCGGGACAAACTAACACTTTAAAAGAAAAAAAATGGAAACATTCTCATTCATGTGTCTCTTTTAAAATGTATGTTTTGTAAGTACATGTAAGTGATACCCCAAAGACAGATTGAGGAGATGGAGATAGGCATCCACATAAGTGCAGACTCTAGCAAAGGATGAAATGATTCCACCGGGGCAGAACAGTGAACTAATGTATATTACATGTCAAAATGTCTGCCAATTGGGTATGTTCTTATAAAGAATTAATGTTTCACTCACATCCAATATCATTGACTTGCTCCAGCTGAAATGGACCTAGATAGCTATTTATTTTCTGAATGGCTTTAACACAATATTCTCTACCCTGCAGCTGAAGTTGTTGAGTTGAACATGTGGTACTCATTAGTAGAAATCCTGGTGTGCGAGTGCCTAGACTTTAAGCATAAAGCTTTGCAATAAAATTTTGCATTGGGGGGGGGGAAGATTTATTTGGAATCTCCTAAAATCTGCCACCAACACATTGGAAACATCACCAATTTTCCTTTTCCTTGGCCTAAAACATACCATTTATTGGCTTTTCTGGTTGGCGATTACATTCAGAAAAGTCAGCGTCCCTTTTTCAGATGAATTTTAAATAATCCTTAAGAAGCCATTCTGGAAAAATCATTTAGGAGAAAGAACTCAATCCTTGTTTGAAGGGTGGGAGACTGTGAAGCCTATGCCCAAGATATTTCATTTCCTCCCACTTTTTTTTTTACGTCTTTTCCAACTCCCCATCTCCTGCTTTCTGAAAATCATAGTATTAGGGCAGTAGTGTTAATAATTTATAAAATAACCTGTCAGATTGTGTCATCAGGTGTGGTGGTGGTAGTGCGCTGTTGAGTTGGGACCAAGTCACAGCTGACTTTCCAGTGGCTTTTCAGAGGCCATGACCTTTCTCTCACAGAGCAGCTGGTAGATTAAAACTGTTTGCCTTTAGATTAGCAATGCAGCTCCTTTTGTCCTGATATTAGTGATTGTTCTGGAAGGCAGGTTCCACACAGATATATAGCTCACTTGGTAGGCCTTTCTGTTATAGGTTGAAAGGAAATCTCTTAAAGTGGGTTAAATTCCAGCTTTGAAATATCTAAGAGTCATATCTCAGAAGTTCTACCAGTCACCATCAGATGACTACATCTAATCTTTTCTGTTATGATTTTGGATTCTGTTCTCTAGTCTATTGAATTTTGTTCTACATTTTTTTCTCCTGTTCTGTACAGAATATTGTATGTGATCTGAACCAGACAGGTTGGTAGTGACAGGCAGGCACCATCTACTTCTTTTGGTCTCAGGCTAGTGAAAACTGTGATTCGTATAATCCATTCATCCTTCCTTAAATCTTTTATTCACGCTTCTTTTAACTTTCACAGATGACAGTTGTACTTTGGGTGGCTATTCACAAGCTCTTAAGATCCCAGACTCTATTCACCAAAGCAGGATCTAGAACATAGTCTTTACGTTATGTCAGTTGACCTAGAAGTCTTTCAGACTCTGATCCTAAGCCCTCAGACTCAAACTTTTACTTCCTCAAAGTATTTGGTTAAGGCTAAGAAGTTTTCATAACTTCACCTCCTGTATGCTCTGTGTTGTATGTCACACACAACTATCTTCAAGTGAGTTCCTCCATCAAGTTTTGGGAGCTACAAGTCTCAATGGAGGTAGAGCGCACATCTTTCTTCCAAGAAGCATGTGGGAAATTTGAACTGCTGAAATCTGAGTTAGCAGCACAACCCTCTGTGTACTACGCTACTAGAACCCCTCAAACTATATATCTCTAATTGCCAACAAGTCAGAACAAGCTCAGAGCTCACCATCCATTGAGTTTCTCAGGCTGTAAACAGCAGGTGACAAGATTGTTCATCTTTGTCCCATGGAAATGATAGTGGATTTGAACCTGAGAGTCATAGCCATTAGCTCCCCTGCACTAGATAGGCTCTTATAGTTGTTATATGCTATCGAGTCAGGACTAATAGCTAACCGTCCCCTGGGTATTCATAGGCAGTAAATCGCAGGGGAGGATATTGCCCATCTTTGTCCTGTGGAGCAGCTGGTGGATTCAAACTGCTTATGATTTGGATTGGCAGCATAATTCCTTACCTCTAGGCCACCAGAGTTCCTTGTACATGAATATGTCTGCATTATTTATAATTATGTATGTAGAAATAGCACCTGCCAAATCTGTATTATCTATGAGTGTGCTCCATACACCATGAACCATGCTACATCTGTTCAACTTTATTGACCTATATATCTACTCATAATTTTATTTACAGTTTGTTATTACTGTTATTTCATAATTGTTTCCGCAGTAGTATTAATTGTTGTCTATATCTTTTTTTTATTTTATTATTTTTGTGTGAGTGTACCGTCAAAGCAGATCTGACTGGTACAGGAGGAGATTGCCCCTCCTTCCCCGGCAGAGCATCTGGTGGATTCGAACCGTGCGCCTCTGGGATTGTGTCTATATCTTTTGTATAGCTCCTTGTGTCTTCATTTGCTTGGTTACATTGCGGAGACTTCCCTTTTCTTATGTATTATCTTTCCTTTTATTCAAGTTAATAAATTTCTACTATCTAGTTAGTAAATTTCATTCCCCCTCTCTTTCGTCCCTGGTAATCATCAAAGAATATTTCTTTCTATATACAAATATTTTCCAGAGTTTTTAATGATGGTCTCGTGCAACCTTTGTCATTGTGTAATTGGCTTACTTCACTGAGCATTCTTATTTAATTTTACAATGATTAAATCATAATGTCAAAGAGATATCTAGACACTTGTATGATAGAAAATAGTTGTTTCCCCACCTAGTAACATTTATCTCCAGATGTAATTTTTCAAATGAGTAGGTAAGGAGGGACAGCCTCAGAAAACCAGCTGAAGGGTCATCCCTACTAGATGGCAATGAGGCTTTGTTTTGTTTGGGTGTGTTTTTGTTTGGCTTTTTTTTTTTAAGAAAAGCTTTACAATAAAGTCATCATTTACTGAATATTTTACTTTAAAACTTAGTAACACACACACACACACACAAATTAAAAAAACAGTAACACCAGTTTTCACCAGTAACCTAAGGACTATCAAAAGAAAAAAACATTTCTCAAAGTCTCATATCATGACATATTTCTATCACTGGCGATCTACATGGGATACAAATTCTATCTCAGTAACACTACTTTTTTAAAAGCCAAGTCTTACTATACTCACTTGAATTACTATGCAGCTTTTAACAAAAAACAGCAACACTCTGTGACATTTATCCTTATATGGAGTTTCATTCTTCAAAAGCAACTACTTCCAAGACTCTTTGGATTTACATCTACATTTATTTCTAAACAATATAACCCACTTCTTGATAGAAACTTCTTTCAAAGGGAGATTTAAAAAATGTACAATGTCCTACGTAGAGAATGGGTTCTGATTTAATGGCAATTAAGTTACTGATTTTTCACACCACACACACACACGGAGATACAAATGTACAAATAGTTCCCATGTATTCATTTATCTTCCCCAGATAGGGTAATGATCTTATTTTTTAACTTTAAATCTTATTTACTCATAAATATGTGAATATTGTCCAGAGGTGACCTTTACAGTACATAATAATTACTCATTGTTGAGGCGTCTGTTCTGACAGAGTAGAAGAATTTTAGTTTAGCCTGATAAGAGTTTCCAAAGATCTAATCTTTATGGAAGCTGATTACCACATCTTTCTCCTTGGGAGGATAGTGGGTTTGAAACAGATAAACACTAAACTACAAACCTACCAGAACTCTATACTATAGTTTCAATATCTTCTACGTATAACTTTCTGCTTTTCCAGAGTTAACAATTGTCTCTGGTATGGGGTTCGTTGTTGGGGGTGGGGTGGGGGGATGTGTATCCACACATAGATATCTGTCATGTATTGTGTAGAATTTGAATCAAAGCTGACCCTCCAGCGGGTTTTCTGAGGCAGTAAGTTGCATGACAGTTGATTGCCCATCTTTCTGTCCCAGAGCAGCTGGTGGATTTGAACCAGCTATTGGGTGGGCAGCGCAGCTCTTTACCACTAAGCCACCAAAGCTCCCTTACACATCAGTGGGAGGAGAGCGAGCTCTGGCATGAATATCTACAAGGAAAAGAATCAAACTGACAGATTGTTTACTGTCTTTATATTGAAAGGAACTTTACATTTTTGCTTAAGAATTCAAAAAATTAATTATAGAGAAAAAGAATAAATGTACACACATAGAAGGAGATCTTTATTATTTTTCATGTAATTCTTTTTCTCTCAAAATTATCTCTTGAATTCTTAAGTAAAGCTCCCTTCAATACACAGACACGGAACAATCTGTTAGTTTGGTTCTTCTTCTTGTAGATATTCATCCCAGAGCTCACTGTCCTCCCACTCCAATCTGGACACGTCATCTCAGCTCACTGTACAACTGTCATTTTAGGGCATCTCTTCACCATCATCTGGTGAATTCCTTTACTTCTCAGCATTATGTGTTGGTGGCCTTTTCCACAGATTTCAAGTTTTCTTTTTTCTTGGGTTATTTCCTTCTTTTGGTGGCACACGTTTCTAGAATCTTCCTAAGAAAGAATACACAGGAAGCCAATTATTTTAAAACTTGCTTGACAGGCAAGATCTGGTGGCCTAGTGGCAAGAAGCTGCACTGCAATCCCAGAGGTGCATGGTTCAAATCCACTAGATGCTCTGCTGAAGGAGGAGGGAAAATCTCCTGCGAAGTCAGATCTGATTAGAGAGTACACACATCATAATCATAATCATAATCATAATCATAATCATAATAAATAAGAAGAAACTTGTTTGATAAAAAAGGCATTAT
>NW_006399802.1:18104353-18130215 GCF_000299155.1 Elephantulus edwardii | reverse complement strand
GGGGGGAAGGGACGTGGGAATTGTATACTAATGAAGGAATTTTTTTTCTTTTTCTCCGGAGGGGGAAGCTAGCTGGTGGGGAGGGGTGGGCAGGGAGAAAATTGCGGCAATGAATGAATGGAAATCCAAAACCTCTGTAAAAAAAAAAAAGAAAGAAACGTGCATTAATTTGATTGCCAAACCTTTGACTGGCAGTGGGCTGTGACTATTTCTGAGGGCTGACAATTTCAGTACAGTATGTTTGCCAGGTTTGATGTGCTGTCCAGACTCAAAGACAGTGTTCTGAAGACAGTTCTCGGTGAATGCTGTTGTTAATTTCATAGGTTATTTTCTTCTTCCTCAACTATCTCCCAGAAACTTATCTGTCTACTAAATATTGATATGCAGGAAATCAAATTGATCTCTTTGTGGACTTTTTTGCAAGTAGAAATTAAATTTGTTTTTTTAAAACTCAATCAGTTATGGTAACATAGATGGGCTTCTTTTCCCAAGTGAAAGAAGTATCTAGATCCTACATTACAAAGTCTAGTATTTGAGTTGTTAGAAGAGCAAACATTTACTTTCAAAACAATGACCTTATTTTTCAAGAGCATTTCCATATAACCCTTTCCCCTATACAGCAAACATCTCATTAGTTCATTTCCCATCTGATGTTTCCTATAGGCTATGATATTCCACTGTGAGCCTATGTACAAGAAACATGATTTTTTCCATGCAGGGTAACCATGGTTACCACACTTGTGTCTCTTCCTATTTATAAAGCACAACATGCAGAAAGAAATGTCTTCACTTTAAGAGCACTGGATAATTTTCTAAAAATCAACTTCAATTAGCAAAACAAGCACATTAGGATGAGTTTAAAAAGAATTCATTGTTTAGCCAAAAATATTATGACAGAACTTCTTTAAAGCCCAGACTCTGGTCATATAGTTTAAACATGTGTGGTTTTTTAAAAATAACTGTAAGCTTTAAGGAGTTATGTTGCTAACTCAAAGGTCCTGCCTCTGTGGTATTTTTAATCTGTTAGTTTTTCATCAAGAGAAAGATAGGCAATCTCCCCTGTGTATTATATGGCCTTGGAAACCAAATGGAAGGTTATCTATGGGTCGGCATTTAGGAGATGGTAATGAGTTCGAGATGGGTTTGCTTATATTTGTTTAATTAGTATGAAACTTTTCTCGAAAAAATAAAAATCCTCACCACTGGACCAACAGACAACATCATGATAAATGGAGAAAAGATTGAAGTTGTCAACAATTTCATTTTACTTGCATCCACAATCAATACCCATTCAAGCAGGAATCAAAATATCAGAAAAGATGTGTTTCACTGGACAACTCTGCTGTCAAAGACTTTAAAGTGCTAAAGAGCAAGGATGTCAGTTTAAAGACTAAGGTACATCTATTATGCATCAGAAATAGATAATGAATAAAGAAGATTCATTGTTGTCTTTAAACTGTGGTGTTGGCAAAGAGGATGAAATATACCATGAATTTCCAAAAGAACAAGCAAATCTGTCCCGGAAGAAGTGAAATCAGGGTGCTGCTCCTTAGAGGCAAAGGTGATGAAAATTCATCTCATGTATTTTAGGTATTTTTTTTTTTCAGAAGGGCCAGTCCTTCGAAAAGGGCATTATTGTGGGAAAGGTAAAGAAGTAGAAGACCTCAAAGAGATGGCTTGACAACAGTGCCTGTAACAATGGCCACTGACATGGCAGACATGGTGAGGATGGTGCCAGCTAGGGCAAGGCTCAGATCTGTTGCTGTACAGTAGTGACCTGATAGACACCTATCAACATCAGCAACTACAACATGCAACTTTTCAACAACCCAGGAAACAAGAAAATACCCAATAACCTTTCATTTTTGTTAAAACAACAGCCACACTTCTGCCTGTATTCACTTCCGCAGCCAACAGGTTTTGAACAAATGTCTTCATAGTCTGTTAACCCAGATCTCTCCAGTCACATGGAGGAATTCAGTCCTTTTTCCATAAGGACATTCAGGGACGATAATGAGTTAGCGAAACTGTGGAGAAGGATTACAAAAGCAGGACAATGTCAGCTTTTAAAAATCTATTTATCACACATTCCAGATGCTGGAGAAATGCTGGAGCGAAAGGTCAGCAGTTGGAGTGTTTTTCCCTGAATGAGAGGGGAGCTGACTTTATGGATCCCAGCTGTGCTGAAGTTCAGGTTTCCTGGCTCTTTACCATTTCATAGGCTGCAGCCTACGTTTCCAAAGCTCAAGGGAAATTCGAGTCCAGCAGCTCTAGCACAAGACAGTGTTGTTATGAATCAGGATCAACTCAATGACAGTGTTTGTTTTTGTTTGTTGACTGTTTAGTGTATAGAAGATCTCACAGTGTAATTTTGGATTAAGGTCTAAGTTTAAAGACTATTTTATTAGAGTTTTTTTCATTTCTTAATCAGAATAACCAGCATACTGTCATGATCTGCTTAAATGCCAGACCCAGGTGAAGAAAGAGGAGAAAAAGAGGATGAGAAATAAAGGGGAAAGGAAGACTAAACACCACTAAGTGAACCCAGTAGATTTCATTACGTTCCAAGGCAGGTACGAAGGAAGAGACAAGGGTGAGAAAAGAAGATACTAAGGACTGAGAAGAAATGAAAGCCGTTAGCTGTTTCTGACAGTAACTACCACAATGGGGTTGAGCATGACAGATATCAGGAGGATGGCTCAGAAGAGGGCAAGATTTTTGTTGTTCACAGGGTCTCTGTAACTGGAAGCAGGAGTGGCATCCACTTCTGAAATGGCTTGCCTCCAGAAACTCTATGAACAGTGCTCAGGCCTTTCATTCAAGGGTCGCTACGAGTCGTCTAAGACTAGACAGCACCAAACAACAATAACAACGATGACAGAGAGAGTTATGTTGGCCTAGTGGACAGAAAGTTATGCTACCAAACTGAATGTGGGTGACTTTAATCTGCGGCCCTCAGGCCAGGTTCAAATTGTTATCCTGTCAAACATTCTTCTAGGTGGTATAGCACTGGTCTGTGCATTGCTGTACAGAGGTAACTCGTGGTTGCTGTGATGCTGACCACTGTGAAACTGATGTGTCAAACATGGTAATGGTTACCCATGGGGAACAGTGTTTGCTGGAGCTTCCTGGCTAAAACAAGCCTGGAAGCAGGAGTGGCATCCACTTCCAAAATGGCTTGCTTCTGGAAACTCTATGAACAATGCTCAGGCCTTTCATTCATAGGGTCACTATGAGTCCTCTACGACTCGATGGCACCAAACAACAAAGGTCTCTGTGAGTCCTACTTGACTCACTGGCACCTAACAACAACAACAACAACAACAATGTATCTCTTGTTTCCTTTCAAGGTCAGTAATCCTGAAGTTTTAATGCAAATCATAAGCATTCGGAAAACTGGTAAAATACAGAATTTCAGGATCTGCGCACAGGTTTTCATATTTACTGAGGCTGGTTAATAATGATGCTTGAGTTGAAGAATAGCTGCTTCCAAGTCTGGAGGCCTTGCACAGGGGTCCTGAAGACAGGTGATAAAGTCACAGAAGCAGAAAGGAGAATGTACATTTCATAGGGAATTAGACAAACACACGGAGAAAATGACATAATCAAAAGAAAAGCATCCCAAGTTCTTTTAAAACCCCAGTAATTAATTTTGTGTGTTTCTTTGAAACCTTTTAATATCAGAGTCTATTCTGTCAGAGACTGTGAGGATGGCACTGGAGGGGACAAGGATCCCATCTGTTGTTCATAGGGTAGCTATGAGCCATAGTTGATGACATGTAACAACAATAATATTCTATAAAGTTGCATTTCCGATATTTTCATTTATAAGTAAATTGATTTTATGTTATTTTATTCATGTTATTTTACTTTTCTGGAATATCCCTAGGGAGGTCTGGTGGCTTAGTGGCAATGAATTATGTTGCCAGCCCAAAGGCAAACGGTTCAAGTCCACCAGCTGCTCTGCAGAGGAAAGATAGGCAATGTCTCTCATGTGATTTACTGTCTTTGAAAACCCAGTGGAGGGACAATTATGAGTCAGTTCCAACTTGATGGTACATAACAACATAAAATCTTGCATTTCTACTAATTTTTGCTTTAGGGATTTCATTTTGATATTGTTTAGTACATAAAGGTCATCTTTTTTAGTAAATGGTATAATTTATTTATGTGATGTGTACATGTATTTTTCCATGTAATTTTTTTTTTCTTGAATATCAATTACTCTAGTCATGATGCCATTCAAGGGAGCTTTGGTAGCCTAGTGATAAGAAGCTGTGTCGCAATCCCAGAGGCACATCGTTCAAACCTACCAGCTGCTCTTCGGGGGAAGGATGGGAAATCTCCTCCCTTATGATTTACTGTCTCTGAAAACCAGCTAGACAGTCAGCTATAGATTGGTTCTGATTTTATGGTACATGATTACAATAATAATGCTGTCAGTAAATCTTTAAACCAGCATTTGCCTAGTATTTTCCTATTCTATTTATTTTCCAACTTCTGTGGTTTTTTTTTTAGTTTGCTATGTTGTCATTAACCTATATGCAGAACAGATTATCCGGGAGGCAGGGCTCTATGAGGAGAAATGTGGGGTCAAGATTGGTGGACGATTTATGCGTTATGTGGATGACACAATCCTGCTTGCTGAAACTGAGGAGGACCTGAAGCACCTGCTGCAGAGTGTCAAGGACTGCAGCCTACAATATGGATTGAGGCTCAATGTCAAGAAGACAAAGATTCTCACCACTGGACCAATTGGCAGCATCAGGATGGATGGTGAAGAGATTGAGATTGTACACAGCTTTAGTTTGCTTGGCTCCATAGTCAACAGTCTTGGCACCAACAGCCAGGAAATTAAAAGGTGCATTGCTATGGGAAAGTCTGCTGTTAGGGACCTCTCTAAAGTGCTGAAGAGCAATGGTGTCTCTCTAGAGACTAAGGTGCGTCTGATACAGGCCATGGTTTTTGCAATCACCTGTTATGCATCAGAGAGTTGGACAATGACCAAGGAGGATAGAAGAATTGATGCCTTTGAGCTGTGGTGCTGGAGAAGAGTATTGAGAATACCATGGACTGCTAGGAAAACAAACAGATTTGTCCTGGAAAGGGTTAAACCGGGTGGCTCCTTGGAGGCAAGGATTCTGAGGCTCCGTCTAACTTACTTTGGACATGTTGTGAGGAGAGCCCGGTCCTTAGAGAGGGACATCATGCTTGGGAGGGTGGAGGGACAGTGCAGGAGAGGAAGGCCCTCTATGAGGTGGATTGATTTAGTGACTGGAATAATTGGGATGGGAGTGTCAGAGACAGTGCGATTGGCACAGGACAGAGCGGAGTTTAGGGCTGTTGTACATAGGGTCACTATGAGTCGCAGGCGACTCGACGGCACATAACAACAACAACTACAACACAACATGTTGTCATTATTTCAGTGCATCTTGTTGAGAATCTTCTTCTGTTACAGATCTGTTGTTTGTAGGGTAGCTATGAGTGATACTTTGCTCAATGGCACATAACAACAACAACAACACATGTTTATTCAGTATTTTATATACTAGACAATATTTCACATAAATCATATACTTTAATGATCATGGCATTCAATAAAAGAGATATTATAATTATTAGCTCAGTGTTATGTTATTGTTACTGTTAGATATTGTTGAGTTGGCTGTAAGTCATATTAAACCTATTTACAACGGAACAGAAATCAGCAGCTAGAATTGAAACCTAGAAAATTACCTAAAGTAGCAGAAGGTTAAACAGCTATAAAGGAAAAGAACTATAATTTGAACGCAGGTCATTTAGCTACACAGCCTCTGACCCATCAGAACACTATGCTGTGGTTATACTCTGTTCTAGAAGAATTCAAATAGTGTTTCTTACCCATTAATTTCATTTCCACAAATATTCATTCTGCTACTTGTTGGTTTTGTGTTTATTTCAGCAGCTATACTTTTTAATCTAAAAGAATTCATTCAGTCACTACTTTATAATACATTATAAAGGAAGCCTGTTTTTATCTTACATTACCTTTTAAATCTTGTTAGAAATATGGATTAGAATTTTTTTAAAAAGTTCTATTCCATTTTTCTTAGCCATTGCTCCACTGAGCCCATTTTATGTGACTCTTTATATCCCCTCTTTCTGGTAGTGGATTATTTTTTTTCCATCTAGTTATTTACTGACATTTTCTTATTTATGGGGAACCCAGAGGATCATTAAAAATGGCTAGAACAGTCCATAGATATGGAACTATCAAAAGCTTAAGCAGTATTTAGAAGAGGCTGTGATACAAGGGATATCATTGCTGATGTCAAATGAATCCTGGCCAAAAGTAAAGAATACCAGAAGAATGTATAATTATGCTTTATTAACTATGCAAAGGCATTTGACAGTCATAACATAACAAGTTATGGCTAACATTGAGAAAAGTGGAAATCCTGGAGGACTTAGCTGTGTTCATGTGAAATCAGTACCTAGAACAAGAGAGTGTTCTGTGAACAGAGCAAGGAAATACTATGTAGTTTAAAATTAAGAAGGGAGTGCACTTTCAGGGTTGTATATTCTCTCTCTGCCTATTCAGTCTGTATTCTGGGCAAATTATTTGAGGGGCTGTACTCTGTGAAGAAGAATGTGAAATCAGGATCAGAGGAAGACTCATCAATAACCTGTGTTATGCAGATGACACAACCTTACTTGCTGAAAGCAGAGGAGGACTTGAAGCACTTGTTGCAGAAGAACAAAGAAGACAGCCTTCAATATGGATTGCATTTTGACATCAAGGAAACTAAAATTCTTACCACTAGACTGAAAGACAAAATCAAGATAGATGGAGAAACAATTAAAACTGTCTACAACTTCATCTTACTTGGATTCACAGTCAATACACATGGTACCAGCAGTCAGAAAATCAGGAGACATATTGTACTGAGAAAGTCTGCAAGCAGGGACCTCTCCAAATTAGTGAGGAGCAATCATGTTAGTTTGAGGACCAAGGCGCATCTGATTCAAACCATGGTCTTTTTAATCATTTGCTACGCATCTGAGAGCTGAACAATGAATAAGGATGACAGAAGGATTGATGCTTGAGCGCTTGTGATGGAGAAGAGTACTGAACATCCCATCGACTACCAAAAGAACAAACAACTTATGTTTTGGAGAAAGTGCACCTAGAATGCTCTTTGGAAGCAAAGATGATAAAGTTTCGCCTCACATACTTCAGGCATGTTGCAAGGAGGGGCTATTTCTTGGAGAGAAACATGATACTCAGAAAAGAAGAGGGTCAGCGAAGGAGAAGATTGACATAGCATTTGTGTGTTAAGAAGTGTGAGGATGGCACAGGATAGGACATGATTCAGATCTATAGTTTATTGGGTCACTATAGGTTATTATTAAACTTGATGGCACCTAACAACAACAACAACAGTGGTGCTAGTCAAACACTCAGCTGTGAACCCAAAGGTTCATGCTTTGAACCTGACCAATGTCTCCATCAAAGACATCAAATATGTCCATCAAAGATGAGGCACAGTCTAGAAAACCCTATGTGTCAGTTCTGGTCTGTCACATAGGGTTGCTATAAGTCAAAATCTACCCCAAAGCACCTAACAACAACAGCCCATTCATGATATGAATGAGTGTTTAGAATGATGACCAGTAGTAGCCAACATAGACTCCTATAGCAATCTTATTGAATTCTATTTACTATCTCTTAGTTTGGGAGCTCTGGTGGTTTAGTGGTATGGAGTTATGCTATTAACTCAAAACCACAAAGTTCATCAGTTGGTCTGCGGAAGAAAGATGGGCAATCTCCTCCTGTGTGATTTATTGCCTCTAAAAACCTGCTGGAAAATCAGCTATGGATTTGTTCTGACTCGATGGTACTTAAACAGCAACAACAATCCCTGCTTAGATCTCCTTGCTTCCCCTCTCTCCTTGTGTGGGCCAGGTAGAAATATGACCTAAAGATTTATATTCCAGTGAGTCCAGTGAGTGGACTAGATTGGATGAGAAAGCTTCTTTCTCTTCAATATGTGCAAGCTAGAGGGAAAAATGGTCTCAGAACTGCCCAGCAGGCTTCTAGGGCACCTCCCTCAATTTACTCTGTTACCGGCCTTGAATGAAATCCACCAGCCAGTCTGTATATGATACTCAAGATGAAATCTTGATACCTGGCTTACTCTCTGATGACTGATTCTCAATCCACCCACTCACACAACCTTTGCTCATAGGACCCTGGTTTAGAAATATAGTTGCCAGAGAGAAGCAAGGAGTTGCCATGGTGATGAAGTGTGCCTGGGGTTTTATTTCTGTACTGAGTTCTTCCTCTCCCCATGTGCTTTTGTAGGAGAAGCTTCTGCTTAGCAGAACGCCTGACTCGACCCTCTACTTCAGAAACCTGGCACATAGAACTCTCCATTTTATTTTTTCAACCTGTTCTCACCAAACAAGGGGGCTCTGGTGACTCAGTGGTAAGGAGTTTCACTGCCAATTCAAAGGCCGGGATTTTGAGTTCACCAGCTCTTCTGCAGAAGAAAGATGGGCAATTTCCTCCCACACAACTTACTGCCTCTGAAAACCCACTGGAGAATCAGTAATGGGTCAGTTCTGACTCAGTGGTACACAATACCACCCCACCCAGTGAAATCTGGATACAAACACCTTGATAAAGTACTCTTATGTGAGGAGGCACACATTTTGTGCATTTCACAGTCCTAGTGTTCACCTTATTGGGCTGCTAACTGAAAGATCAGGAGTTCTAGTCTACAAGGTGCTTTGCAGGAGAATGGTAGGCAGATTTCCCTGTAAAGATGTATAGGCTTAGCAACGCAGTGGAGGCTTGTCAGGACTTGGAACTGATTCAAAAGAAGTGGACTTGGGCCTTGGTTTTTGTGATATGTTGGCTGCTAATTAGTCTCACAATTACATCTAGGATAAAGTGTCCACAACCTACCGATGGAGGTGATAGACCTGGGCAGACGTGATTTGTATCATAGCAAACGCCCTTCCGTCCTTACAACATTGCATTCTTCAGGGAGGGGGGAGAGCATTTTACACAAAGGTAAGCTAACTCTGCCAGACTTATAAGAAAACCTACAACAAACCAGCTTTGTACAAACAGGAATAAACTGGACCAAATTGATTCTCTGTGGGAATGTGGGGATTGCATCAAACACCACATTTTAGAGTTTTGATTACTACTGGTTCTTATCCATGAAGTTATCCAGGAACCACACATATTTCTGATGTTAAGAAAATAGAAAAAAAAAAATCCAAACAAACCAAAACCAACCAACCAAACAAAAAAACAACCTAGGTATTTTCTAGGAAAAGGTTTATTTGGATTTTTTTTTTCCATACGATGGGCTAAAAATTGCAGTGAAGATGTAAGCAAGCATTTTGTGTGAGATATTTCTGTGAGAATCATTAATAAAGTGAGTGAAGATTCCCTGAAAGTTGACACTAACATTGAAATAACCTTCATAAGACAAGACAGCAGAGTTTGTAGGACTGAAACAAAGGGGAGTTCTAATTGCTGAGGGATTTATCCTTTAATAAGGAAAATTCTCCGAGAAGAGATGTTCCTCCATTTTGTGAAAGGTTATCAATTGTATTGTCAGAGGAGGAAACAACCAGGTAATATCTGGAATGATCATTTATGAGTATTAAGAGACTCTGGCCAAATGGAGTGTGATAAAAAGGGCATGTAGAACTGAAAGGATCTTATTTGGAAAGAATAGAGAATATGGTGGAGGAATAGTCATAAAGCAGTTATGTTATAATATATGCTAAGCTTCTGTGAAAGAAACAAGGATCCCTAAATACAAGAGTTGGCATAACATAGTTTATTTCTCTGTCTGATGGTGAGTAGTCCAGATTGTCGGAGTAGCTCTCCTTCTTGTCATTAATTAGACAGTTCCTCCTCTGACGACTATGGTTTTTGTCCTACACTGTAAAGTTGGATCCAACTAGAAGGCTATACTGTCGAGGCAGAAGGCAAGAAATTCCCTTGTAAACAAATAATGTGGACATTGTACACATCTCTTAATTTTCAACCACATATAAAATAATATGACTTTACTATGTGAGGGAGTCTAGGAAGTAGAGACTCTTAACTGGACAGCTGTATGCTCGGTTAAAATTCCACTACTTGGTAAAAGAGGGAGGAATTTTGATGGCTACTAGCTGTCAGCTATTCTAAACTAATTCCTTTGTTTGAATATGTGTTGTTGTTGTTATGTAGAGTTGAGTTGTCGTGTCTCATAGTGACCCTTTGTACAACAGCCCTAAACCTTGCTCTAGCCTGTGCCATTCTCATTATCTCTGACACACATACCTCCATTACCTCAGAGACTGAATCAGTCCACCTCATTGAGGGTCTTGCGCTTCTGTGTTGTTTGGGTACTGTTGCTGTTGTTGTTAAGTGCTGTTGAGTTGCGGGCCCTATGAATGAAGTCCTTGACACTTCCTTTATAACTTTTGTCCTTTCTCCAGGTTCATACGGTTTCCAGAGGCAAGCTACTGTGGAAGCGAATGCTACTCCTGCTTCCAAGCTTGTTTTAATCGGGGAGCTTCACCAAACACTGTCACCATGGGTAACAGTATTCGGCTACAGAGCAACCACAAGTTACCTCTGTACAGCAAGTGGACAGACCAGGGTTACATGACCTTTGACTTGGGAGAATGGCATTGCTTTCAAGTACCTTCAGACTCATAGTGACCCTCACTGGGTTTCTAAGCCTGTGAATCTTTTTGAGAGGAGATTGCTCATCATTTCCCACAGAGGGGCTCATGGATTCAAACTGACAACCTTTTGGTTAGCAGCCAATAAGTTATACACTATGTCACTAGCTGGGTCTTGGCCAAAAGCAGAGAATACCAGAAAGGTATTTATTTGTGTTATATTACCTATGCAGAGGTACTTGACTGTATGGATCATAACAAATTATGGATAGCACTGAGAAGAACAGGAATCTTAGATATTTAATTATGTCTATAAAAAACCTATACATAGTCAAGGAAACAGTTGTTCAAACAGAGCAGTGCTACACTGCATAGTTTAAATTAAGGAAAGGCATGCATCACGGTTGTATCCTTTCTCCATTAATCTCTATGCTGAGTAAATACTTACTGAGAAGCTAGTCTATATGAAGAAGAATGTGGCATTAGGCTCGGAAGAAGACTCATTACCAATGTGCATTATGTAGATGGTACAACCTTGCTTACAGTAAGTGAAGAGAATTTAAAATACTTGCTGAGGAGTATCAAATACTGCAGCTTTCAATATGGATTATACATCAACATTAAGAAAACAAAAATCCTCACCCCTGGATAACAAACAACATCATAATAATTGGACCAAAGCTTGAATTTGTCAAGGACTTCCTTTTACTTGGATCCACAATCAACACACTAACAACAGTCAAGTAATAAAAAGGTGTGTTGCTGGGGAAAAATCTATTGTCAAGAACTTCTTTAAGTGCCAAAAAGTAAGGATGCCAGTTAAAAGATGAGGGTGCCACTGATCTAAACCACAGGTGGCCCCCTTCCTCCCCCCTAATTGCTTCCTTTGCATCTGATAGTTGTACAGTGAGTAAGGATGACAGAAGTAGAATCTATGCCTTTGAACTGTAGTGTTGGAGAAAAGTACTGAATATCCTAGAAACTGACAAGAGAAGAAACAAGTACCTTGGAGGCAAGAATGGTGAAATTTCATCTCACATTCTTTGGGCATTTTGTCAGGAGGGACTAATCCTTGGGAAAAGACATCATGCTGAGAAAGTTGGAGGGTCAGAGAAAGAGAAGAAGCTTGTCAACAAGATGAATTGACAGAGTGAAGGTAACAGTGAGATCCACTATATCAGAGATGGTGAGGATGGCACAGGATAGAGCAAGAGTCGTTAGCTGACCTGAAAGCCCTGGCAATACCTTATTACCAATTTTCCTTGTGTAAGGAAAGTTGCTGTCAGAGACCTCTCCAAGGTACCGAGGAGCACCTATGTCAGTCTGGAGACTAAGGTGTGCCTGATGCAGTCGATGGTCTTTGCCATTACTTGCTATGAATCAGAGCACTGGACAATGACTAGGGAGGATAGAAGGAGAATTGATGCCTTTGAGCTTTGGTGCTGGAGAATAGTATTGAGTGTACCATGGACTGCTAAGAAAACAAGTTTGTCCTGGAGAGGGTGGAACCAGGCTGCTCCTTGGAGGCAAGGATTCTGAAGCTTCATCTGACATACTTTGGACATGTTGCAAGGAGCCACCACTCTTTGACTTGGAGAGGGACATTATGCTTGCGAGGGTGGAGGGACAGTAAGAAGAGGAAGACCCTTAAGAGATGAATTGATTCCATCACTGGGATAATGGGGATGGGCGTGTTGGAAACAACAAGATTGGCAATGGATAGAGCGAGGTTTAGGGCTATTGTACATAAGGTTGCTATGAGTTGCAAGTGACTCGACAGCACATAACAACAATAAGAAGCAGTAAGTTTCCTGAAATGAAAATATTGGTCAATAGAATCTTGCCTGTAGACCCCAAATCTATCTTTGTGGCTTGCTGAACAAAAGGCAAGTTTCTGAAGTTTGATTCAATAACACAAATGAAACCTCTTTGTTAACAACAAGAAACTTCAATTACTGTTAAAGTTGTTCTTTCCTTCTTCTTTATCCCCTAGGATTTGGTTTCAAAGTGTCTAATATTTTCTTTGCCTTTGTAAAAGGAACAATCTAGGCTCTCTATTTTAATACTCTGGAAGATTATCTCTGTTTAGGAAAGTCTTCTAATCCCAACTCTTTTGTTCTTTCCAGAATCTTATTCATTGTTTCTCTGCATAACACGGCACAAAGCAAACCCTCTCCAAAGAGACCAAAGACCGGTAGTTCTCCTGTCAGACAGATCTCCCCAGGTAGCAAGTAATAACTTAGAAAAATAAAAATAAAAGAAGCTGCAGCAGCAGTAGCATCAGTTTATACAAAGGTTTTTCTATGCAATTTACCAATTCAGAAACAGTCTATAAGCACACCTTGAGCCAGGAGATTAAATTATGTCATCAGGATATTACCTCACTCTCCATGTCTCTCAGTGCTATTTTTCTAACTTACCTTGTCTCTTACCTCTTACCTCTTCAGCAAACTCTCACCCATCTCACCCATTTTTTTTATTTTTTGAGTAATTTTATGCCATACTTCATTTCTTATGCACATGAATGATTTTTATAAATTAACAACCTTCTTAAAGATAATAGGGGATGCCAAGATTAGGCAAGTATGATTGGTAAGAAATTTCATGAGAGAAAAACTTCATTAACTTTGTAAACATTATAAAAGATAACTCCAAGATTCGTAACAGGTAGTGCTATTAATTGGTGATTTTACACCCTGGGATAGTCTCTAAGGCTTAAAGTTGCTAAGCTATGAACTGTACAAAGAGCAAGATCCTGTTCACATTGAGGAGTAAGAAGGAACTGTTTTACCACTGTTATTTTACAACAATGTAGGGGCATGGTGAGAGGATTACCCACACAGAGTCTGAAATTTCTCTCTATGGATTGGACTAATAGGAATATCATTCATTACCTATTTAACCTTGTTTTTGTTGTTGAGTGCTGTTGAGTTAACTACAATCCTATGAACAACAGATTTAAACTTTGTTCTATCTCACACCATCGTCAACAATCTCTGCTATGTTCAAATTGATGAACTTTGGTAAACCCATTTAATCTTGGGTAAATTACTTAATTTTAGCATTTTTTAGTTTTTCATCTGTTGTTCTTTATTGTTATGTGCCGTTGAGTAGCTTGTGACTCATAGTGACCCTAGGTACAAGAGCCCTAAACCCTATTCTATCCTGTGCCAACTTCGCTGTCTCCAACACACTTACTTTTACCACCCCAATCACTGAATTGATGTGTCTCATCAAGGGTCTTCCTCTCCTGCACTGTCCCTCCACTCTCCCAAACATGATATCCCTCTCCAAGGACTAGTCCCTCCTTGCAACATGCCCAAAGTATGTTAGACGAAGCTTCAGAATCCTTGACTCCAAGAAGCAGCCTAGCGTCACCATCTCCAGGACAAACCTGTTCGTTCTCCTAGCAGTCCATGGTATTTTCAAAACTCTTCCCCAGCACCACAGCTCAAAGGCATCAATTCTCTTTCTATCATCTCTAGTCACTGTCCTGCTCTCAGATGAGCAATTGCGATGACTATAGACCTGATCATGCACACCTTAGTTTCTAGCCTCATGTCATTGTTCTTCAGTACTCTGGAGAAGTCCCTGACAGCTGACTTTTTCAATGCAATTCATCTCTTGATTTCCTTGCTGTGGGTACCAAGAGTGTTGATTGTGGAGCCAAGCAAATGAAAACTGTTAACTATCCCAATTTCTATACCATCCATACTGATGCTGCCAATTGGTCCAGTGGTGAGAATCTTTGTTTTCTTGATTTTGAGCTTCAATCTGTATTGAAGGTTGCAGTCCTTGACCTTCTGTAGCAAGCACTTCAGGTCCTCCGCAGTTTCAGCAAGCAGGATTGTGTCATCTGCGTAATGCAGGCTGTTGATGAATCTTCCACCAATCCTGATGCCATATTCTTTCTCATATAGCCCAGCATTCCAGATGTTCTGTTCTGCATACAGATTGAAAAAGGTATGGAGACAGAATACATCCTTGGCAGACCCCCTTTCCAATTTTGAATCATGCATTGTCTTCTTGCTCTGTTCTGATGACTGCCTCTTGGTCCAAATATAGGTTTCACATAAGCACAATCAAATGTTCTGGGATTCCCTTTCTTCTCAGAGTCAGCTTGGAAATAAAAATGTTGGCCTCAAGAGTTGTGATGTTTATATGAATTAATGAAATCTTTAGAATGGAGTAAGAACTCTGAAAGTAATATAAGAATGATATAAACACATTCTAAGACCTCTGGTGGCCTAGTAGTAAGGATCTGTGCTGCAATCCCATAGGCACGTGGTTCGAATCCCTCAGTTACGCTGCGGGAGAAGGGTGGGTAATCTCTTCTTGTGTGATTACTTCCTCTGAAAACCTTCTAGAGGGTCAGCTATGGGCTGGCTTTGACTCGATGGTATTCAACAACAACAAGAAGAACAAGAGGTAGGTTGGAAATTCTATTTTAGATGAATATTCCTGTGTAAATCTTAAGTAAAAAGTGCAAGACAAGCATTATTCATTAGCAAGTTCCTTAAAAGGCATCCCAAATAAAAAAATCCACATTTTCTTTTTTTATGAATCCTGCTTAAATTATTCACATCTGATTTAGAAAGACGGAATGACACACTAATGGAAAAACAGGCTAATAAGCCTACCCTAGTTTCACATTCAAGGGGTGGAATAATTTACGGGAACACTCTCAAAGCTTCTAAATGCTGCAATCAAATCATTATATGGAGAAAGCTACAAATTCAAATTCCAAACAATGAAAACATTACTTTCTTAGTGGAACCATTCCAAACATCTGGCATTCATATGCTGTTTGTTGAGGCGATTATTATACAGACATAATGACCCAATCCCACCTCTAGGCAAGAAGCTTTCATGAAGGAAGTGTACCCTGGCCACTTGTGGCTGCTTAATATCACCAGGAGAGTCTTTTTACTATTGCATTGTTAATATTTCAAATTTGTACCTCTTTCATCAAGAAAGTGCAAAAAGGTGCTTCAAATACATTTGTAGAGAGCAAGAGAGTAGACATATCAATGTCTCAGAAATGTTCTTCAAGGTATTCTTATTTTTTATTTATTTATTTATTTTATTTTTTAAAATTAATTTTAATGAACATTTACAGAGATTTTGGATCTCCATTCATTCATTGCCGCACCCCTCTCCCTGACCACCCCTCCCCACCAGTTTGCTCCCCTCTCCAAAAAGAAAAAGAAGAGAAAAAAAAAATCCCTTCATTGATATACAATTCCCCCATCCCTTCCTCCTCAACCCCCACCCCGAGTACACTTCTCTACACAGTCTTAACTCTGGACTCCCATGCTAACCATAATACTCAATCATATATCTTTTAAGAGATTCTCTATTACATAAACTGGATACAGTCTTTATGACAATTGGCTTCCTACTTTAAATGGATTTACATTAAATCTTAGCAATTTGCTTAACAACACTTAAAGAAATTAAACTTGGGAGCACAGTGATGAGTGTCATTTCAATTTTCTTTGAAAGAACTGCTGGTTTTGTTGGCATATTATCTTTTTTATTTAATATGGATCTTGACCTGCAGTTAAGGTTCTTTTACTCATTAAAAACTAATTCCGTTTTTTTACAAATTTTTACTGAGGCTTTCTGTACTGAGTTGCTGTTATGTGCTGTCAAGTCAGTACTGACCCAGGATTGACCTTTCAACAGGTTTTCAGAGGCAGAAAATGACACAGGAGGAGATTGCCCATCTTCTCCTGTACAGCTGCTAGTGGATTCACACTGTTTGCCTTTGGAATTGCAGCACAACTTCTTACCACTAGTCCACCAGTGTTCCCTAAGTTAAGGATATTTAATATTGTTAAGAGATTATTTCTATTGTTTTAAGAAATAGGAAGAGGTAAGGCAAGTGGCAAGTGGCAAGAAGCTGCACTGCAATCCCAGAGGTATGTGGTTTGAATCCACCAGAAGCTCTGCTGGAGAAGGAGGGGCAATCTCCTGTACCAGTCAGGTCTGATCTGACAGTACACATACACACACAAAAAATAATGAAATAAAATAAAATAAAATAAATAGGAAGAGGTAAAGAGAATAAAAATGGCAGATTTACATAAGCTTTTAATAACAGGAGAAATTTAAATAATTGAAATTTAAAAATAATAAGGCATCAAAAAGTTGGAAGACAAAATAAAAAATATAAGAAAACTTAAAATGTAATATAAATAAAATCTACATGGGAGCAATAAAGAGATAAAATATTGTAGATAATAGAATCAATAGTGTAAAGTAATAAAGTCAGAATAATTCATAAATTCTAAAATGCAAGTGAAAAGGACAAAGGCAAGACTGGAGAACAGAAAGCAAATATATGAATGTGTTGCTCTTATTGGAGACAGAAATGAAATTGAAGCAATAATTTATGATATATTAGAAGAAAACTATCATGAACTATATAAAAACTTATTTTTTTGAAGTTTTATAATATAGGAATTCCTAAATTGCAATGTAATTTTCTTTTTTGTGAAGAATACAGAAAACATTAAGATATGCTGAAACTAAAATATATGTATACTCTATGAAGTCTTTTTAGAAAAAGCCAAGATTAGCCCTATGAATTATCTATGATAATAAGAACTATTAAAATATTAAAAAGAATGAAATATTTCAATTTAGTTAAACTTCAGACACTGAGGCTGGGTTAGGAGTACAAAGGCTTTGTGAAGGTGGGGAGTAATACCTGTGAAAGGAAAAGGAAGAGAGATCATCAGGCCATGATGTAGACTAAATAATGTCTTAATCTAAATGGAACTTGAGAGCAAAGTTGGCCCATTACAGGAGTTCCTTGTTGAACAAACAGCTTAAATTAGTGCCCATTGCACCACTAGTTTGTTGGGTCATTGGGCATGGTCTACTCTGTATCATTTCTATAGCCCAATCTTTCATTGGCAGGATGCCCCAAGTAGAATGGTGGCCACTATTCAAAAGTTGCAAAAGACCTTGAAAGTTCTTAAAAAATAAAAACAAAAATAGAGGCTATCAGAGAACCATACACTTCTCAGTTGTCCAGTAACTTGTTTTTTGAAAGGGAAACTGAATGACACATCTCCATGTCTCCTATAGTTGACCCCTTACTCCATTTGGACCCACTTGTACAAACTTTTTGTTCTAGCAGCACCTTGAGGTATCTCATTATTCATTCTGTTCCTATTTTATTATCACTAGAGTGCCCGCTAGATCCTACTATTGCTGTTATGTGCTGTTGAGTTGCTTACGACTCATAGCAACCCTATGTACAAGAGCCCTAAATCCTGCTCTATCCTGTGCCAACCTCACTGTCTCTGATACATCCACTTCCACTACCCCACTCACTGAAACGATGCATCTTATTAAAGGCCATCCTTTCCTCCGCTGTCCCTTCACTCTCCCAAACATGATGGTCCTCTCTAAGGACTGATCCTGCCTTGTGACATGCCCAAAGTATGTCAGACGAAGCTTCAGAATCCTTGACTCCAAGGAGCAATGTGGTTTCACCCTCTCTGGGACGAGCCTGTTTGTTCTCCTAGCAGTCCATGGTATATTCAACACCCTTCTCCAGCACCACAACTCATAGGCATCAATTCTCTATCATCCCTAGTCACTAGAGATCCTTATTTATTCCCATTTCAAGAAAAGGTGACCTGACAGAGTGTGGGCATTATCAAACAATATTCGTCTGACATACTTTGGACATGTTGTAAGGAGGGACCAGTCCTTGGAGAGGGACATCATGCTTGGGAGGGTAGAGGGACAGCACAGGAGGGGAAAATTCTCTATAAGGTGGATTGATTCAGTGACTGGGATAATCGGGATGGGTGTGCCGAAGGCAGTGCGATTGGCACAAGATAGAGCAGGATTTAGGGTCACTATGAGTCGCAGGCAACTAGATGGTACATAACAACAACAACAACAACAACATCACATGCAAGCAAAATCCTGCTGAAGTTTATCCAGAAATGACTGGAAAATTGACAGAGAACTACCAGAAAACAGCTGGTTTAGAATAGGTTGTGGCACTGGAGACATCATTGCCAATGTCAGATTGATCTTGGCAGAAAGCAAACAGCACCAAAATTTCATTGCTACCAGAGTACCTTGTATTTCATGGACTATGCAAAAGTATTTGACTGTGTGGATCACAACAAATTGTGACTAACCTTGAGGAGAATGGGAATTCTCGAACACTTAATTGTGCTTATGTGAAACCTATTTTTGTACCAGGAAGCAGTCCTCAGAACAGAGGAGGGAAACACTGTGTGGCTCAAAATTAGAGAAAGTGTGAGTCAAGGATGCATTTTACCTATATACCTTTTCAATCTATATGCAGAACAATTCATTCAGGAAGCTTGGCTTTATGAGGAAGAATGTGACATCAGGATTGGTGGAAGACTTATCAACAACCTACGTTACACAGATGACACAAAGCTTTCATGCTTGCTGAAACTGAGGAGGACCTACCTGAAGTGCTTGCTGCAGAAGGTCAAGGACTCTAGACTTTAAAATGGACTTGACATTTAACATCAAGAAGACAAAGATTATCACCATTGTGCCCATTGGCCACACCATAATAGATGGAGAAGAGATTGAGGTTATTAACAATTACAGCTTGCTCAGCTCCACAGTCAACACTCTTGACACCAGCGGTTAGAAAATCAAAGATGAATTACATGGGAAAATCTGCTCGACCTCTCCAGAGTACTGAGAAGCAAGTACTAGATGTCATTCTAGAGACTAAGGTGCACCTAATCCAGACCATGGATTACAATTACTTGCTGTATATCAGAGAACAGACAAAGACTAAGGATGACAGAAGAAGAATCATTGTCTTTGAGTTGGGGTGCTGGAAAAGCATCTTGAATATATCGTGATTGCCAAGAAAACAAATAGGTCTGTCTTGGAGACACTTAAACCAAATTTCTCCTTGGAGGCTAGGATTTTGAAGTTCTGTCTCACATACTTTGGGCATGTGGCAGGGTAGAGGGACAGCACAGGAGAGGAAGACCCCAGATGAGCTGAATTGATACAGTAACTGGGGCAATGGAGGTAGGTGTGTCAGAGTCAGTGAGACAGGCTCAGGACATGGCAAGCTTTAGAGCTGTTGTCACTATGGGTTGCAGGTGACTCTACAGCACATAACAACAACTACAACAACAGGGTACCTGCTGACAAGGCTTGCTCCATATTTTAACTTGTAGAGGTGAACACCATCCTCTTTCCTCTCCTTGAATGAATCATGTTCATTCAAGTTCATCTTGGAGTGGCTTGTGATACTCAGTTTAACACTTGCTAAAACTTGTCTCTACAGGGTCTGATCTATTTCATTAAGTCCAAATCTCTACAAGTCAGTGCATATCTCTCTCTGGGAAGAAATTCAGCTATTGTTAATACTCCAGAAATCCAAATTGCCAAAAATGGATTTTAAAGATAGCTTTTCCCATCTTTTCATGTATATATTTACAGGATCTGGGAAAGAAATGAACCCCATCAGCAAATGCTATTGCTTCCTTCCTTCTGATTTCCCTGCATCCTCCCAGGGGTGTAAACTGTCCTGTGTTACTAATGCAAACTCATTACAGTCCATCTATGCTCTTTTAATTTGCAATTACTTCTGAGAGGTTACCTCTCCTCTGCACATAATCCTGACAAGGTTGTGACTATTACCTAAGATTGAGTCCTATTCTAGAGTTTGGAAATATTTTTGTGATACAGACAGGATACACCTAAAGATTTCTGTCAATCTCTTAGTCAATAAATGTGGATATGAAAGAAATATTTTTCTATATTTCAAGACATTATTTTTGTAACCCTGGCTTCTCCATGGCTTAAGGTTGCTGGGCCAACACCTCAATTCTTCTAGTTTTCTTCCTTTCTTAGCGATTTAATGACACACCTCCTCAGCCTGGGCAACATTCCGGAAGTTTACACAGTGGCAATATATTGGAGAAGACCCATCTGGCATTGGTCTTTAGAGGTTACCTTTGAGGCTTGCTTTGTCCAAGTGTGTGTCGGCTCTCCCACCCAGGAGATAAAAGCATCTGTTGCTGAGCTGCTATATGATTTTAATGACCTAAACACTCCTTACAATAATTTTTTTTCTCTCTAGGATCCTGCTGCCTTCCCAACAGCACTGCCAATGAGCAAGGCAGAGGTGTTCCCTTCTCTCTTGACATTCAAGCTTTTCCTGTCACTCTTGTACTCCAGGAGTTTCTGATCTGAGTCTGGATAATTTATTTCTTCCTTCAGGTCTATTCATACGCCTCTATTTATGCCTTCAAATTACTGTTTCCTAAAGCGATTAGGTTTTTGGTAAATATTTTGACTTTTCTATTTTGTTACATGGCATGTACTTACATGGAAAATGAGGACAGAGTAGATTTCTACTCAATAGTAGAAAAATAGAAGGTGGAGATATTTTATACTGTCCTATCTCCACCAGTTGCTCTATGGGAGAATTAGTGTGTGTATTTGAGTAACAGTTGTATTATTAACAGATATTCCTTATATGAATATGAATATTATCCTATTACTTATAGCTTTGTATTTCAAGATAAATACTGAAGACTACACATTATTCCTTGTTTGTTTTAGAACTATTGCATGGATAGATACAAATAATTTAACTTGCACCTAAAATATATTTTACTTACAAAAGTAATTTGTTTTTAATGAATTGAATTGTTAAAATTATTGTATAATTAAAATTATTTATAATTTACATGCAATCCATTTTGCACTTGTTTTTGTATATCTGTACAATGCATTTGAACAATTCTGTATACTTGTGTGACCATCACACGTAGCTCACTCCAGAGAGTTCCTTAGTGTGCTCTCAGTTAGTGTTCACTCCATAGTCAACCACCCTTATATTTTTTATCACCATAGATAAGTTCACCTGTTATAGAGTCATACAAATAAAATCATATGTGGAGCGCTATCTTCTGTTGGTCTTCTTTTGTTCAATATGTGTTTGAGCTTTGTTCATGCAGTTGTGCATATGAATAGTCTGTTCCTTTTATTGTTGACTAGCAGTCCATTCTTCTTTATAATACCTTGCATTGTCTTCTCAAGTTGCCCTTTGAAACTTTCTGTTCAACTTTTATTTTGGCATTTCCTTTGTTTTGGCTTCTTGTTCTATTGCAATTTTCAGAAGCTTTTTGGACATGAATGTCGGCCTCTTCTCCATTATGCGGAGGACTCAAACTTGTTTTCTGAAAATGAGGAGGACTAGAAGCGCGTGCTTCAGAAGCTCAAAGAGTATACTTTCAATATGGATTACATCTCAACATCAAGAAAACAAAACTCCTCTCCACTGGACCAATAGGCAATTCCATGATAGATAAAGATAAAATGGAAATTATCAACAATTTCATCTTTCCTGGATCCACAGTCACCATCCTTCAGAAATCAAGATTGATCTCACTAAGAAAATCTGCTGTCAGGGACCTCTCCAAAGTGTTGAAGAGTAAGGGTATCAGTTTAAAGATTAAAGTACACATAATCCAAATAAGTGCTCGGGCTTTTCGTTCATAGGGTCACAATGAGTCGTCTATGACTCGACAGCACTTAACAACAACAACAATCCAAATAAGTGTCTTTGAGATTACTTGCTATGCATCTGAAAGTTGGACAGTGACTAAGGACAACAGGAGAAGAATTTTTGCCTTTGAGCTGTGATGTTGGAGAAGAGTATTGAATATCCTATGGACTGGCAAAAGAAGTGTGACCAGGGTGCTCATTGGAAACAAAGATGGTGAAGCTTTGTCCCATGTACTTTGGACATTTTGTTAAGGGGGCCAGTTCTTGGAGAAGGACATCATGCTTGAAAAAGTGGAGGGTCAATATAGGAGAGGAAGACCCTCAACAAGATGGATTGACACAGTGACTGTAATAATGGGCTCAAGTATGTAGTAGATGGTTAGGATGGCACAATATAGGACAAGATTAAGATATGTTGTCCCGCTATAAGTTGCAGTTGACTCAATGGCACATAGTAGTAACAAAGCGTTTCATTCATGCCTTTTTATATGGGTCATACAATGTCCGTGTACATGTTTGACCTCTGAGATTGAGAAGCTGTTATTTCACTTTTAGGGCATACTATCATCTCCAGTGGGGCTCACATATCTTTGTGACTCTCAAGGAAAATGGATTTTATACAACACACCTATGCAAAGGCATTTGACTGTGTTATTCACAACAAATTGTGGCTAATGTTAAGGAGAATGGGAATCCCAGAACACTCTTGGACCAGGGAACAGTTCTCAGAACTATAGGCAGAAGAGATCATTTCAGAGGCTGGGCTTTGAGGAGGAATGTGGCATCAGGATTGGTGGAAGACTCATCAACAATCTACATTACACAGAACCTTGCTTGCTGAAAATGAGGAGAACCTGAAGTGCTTGCTGCAGAAGGTCAAGGACTGTAGTCTTCAATATGGGTTGAAGTTTAACATCAAGAAGACAAAGATTCTCACTACTGGGCCAATTGGCAGCAACAAGATGGAGGAAGAAGAGAGTGAGATTGTTAACAATTACAGCTTGCTCGGCTCCATAATCAACACTTTTGACACCAGCAGCCAGGAAATCAAAAGATGAATTGTACTGGGAAAATCTGCTGTCAGGGACCTCTCCAGTGTACTGAGAAGCAACAATGGCAGTCTAGAGAACAAGGTGTGCTTGATTCAGGCCATGGTCTTTGCAATTACTTGCTATGTACCAGGGAGCTGGATAATGACTAAAAAGGATAGAAGAAGAATTGATGCCTTTGACTTGTGGTGCTGGAGAAGGGTCTTGAACATATCATGGACCACCAAGAAAACATATAGGTCTGTCTTAGAAAGAGTGAGACCGAGTTTCTACTTGGAGGCTAGGATTTTTAAGTTCCATCTCACATACTTTGGCATGTGGCCGCGAGGGACCAAACCTTGGAGAAGGACATCGTGCTTGGAAGGGTGGAGGGACAGTGCTGATGGGGAAGACCCCGGATGAGATGGATTGATACAGTAACAAGGGCAGTGGGGATAGGTGTGTCTGAGTCAGTGAGACTGGATCGGGACAGGACAGGCTTCATAGTTATTGTACATAGGGTCGCTATAAGTTACAGGTGACTCACAGCATATGACAAGAACAACATCCCACAAATCCCAACATCAGAGAGCACTTGGAACAAATGTGCCCCACTAATTGTATCAACAATTTTTTTTCCTCCACGGATGTAGTTAGTCTTATTCCTGTGGAGTCCATCAGGTGAGTTTCCATATGTACAATCACTACTTGTGTTTTTTGGAAAATGTATTTGCAATGAATAAATCACTAATTCTACAAAATTTAATCACTCATTCTTTAGCCACATTTCTATTATGAAGTCTGTAATATCCCACTTCTTTGGTTCTGACATTTGCATTCCAGTCACCAAAAATATATTAATTCATCCTGATTGCATGATTTACCAATTCCAGACTGCAGAATTTGGTAGAAATACTGAGTTTTTCCCTTTTTGGCTTTAGTTGTTGGTGCATATATTTAGTGAAAATTTATTTCATTTGAAATATTAATTGTTAAATATTCTTTCCAACAGAAGGGATAAGTATTTTTCCATATATGAAAACTTTGTCTAACAGACACAAATCAAAACAAGGAAAAAAACCTGGTAAGAATCAACATACTCTCTTTTAACAGTGCATAAATATATAATTATCTTGTGATGTTACGACCAAGACATGAGTTGTTTAATGTTCCCATCAGTCATTAATCTTGCTTTTCATATGGTATTAGGTTTTTAATTGATTGATGTTGTTATGTGCCATCAAGTTGAACATGACTCAAAGCAACCCGATTAACAAGAGATCTGAAATCTGCCCTATCCTGTCCCATTCTCACCTTCTCTGACACACATAAGCCTATTGCTGCACTCACTGGGCCGCCAATCCATCTCATTGAGAGGCTTCCTTTCTTTCACTGATCCACCACCTTTCCAAGCATGATATCCCTTTCCAAGGAAGAGCCTTTTCTAGCAACACGCCTCAAATATATGAGATGAAATTTTGCCATCCAAGCCTCTAACTCTGGCTGCACCTTTCCAAAGACATATCTGTTTGGTTTTTTTGCAAGTCTGAAGGATAGTAAGTGCTCTGCTCCAATACAACTCAAAGGCATCAATTCTTCTGTCATCCTTATTCATTGTTCAGCTCTCAGATGCATAACAAGTGATTGAAAAGATCATGGCCTGAATCAGGTGAACCTTAGTTCTCAAACTGACATCATTACTCCTCAATATTTTGGAGAGATTCTTGACAATGAACTTGCCCAATGCAATGTGTCTCTCCTTATTGCTGGTACCATCAGTGTTAGTTGTGGATCCAAGTAAGAGGAAATAGTTGACAATCTTTTCTCTTTTAATTCATTAAGAACTTACTTATGGTGTGTGATCATATTCTGTGTTATTTATTTTCTTATATAGAGTACCAATTTTCTCAGCATAATTTACTAAGCAGAACATCTTTAATGCACTAATTTGTATTGATTATCTGTCATTGATACAGTTACTTCTGAACATTTTATTATCTTTTATTATAATATTCATCAAAAACTATACTAACTACTATATTATTTCAATTTTTGAAACTTCAGAAGATCTTGATATTTAAATAGAAAATTTTTATTCATACTCTTGATTCTCTTCAGATCGAATAAATCTTTCGCCTTTTACTAAAAAAAAAAAAAAAAGAAAATTTTTATTCATGATGTTTTTTTAGAATTTCTTGGATTATTCTTCGCTTCTTAAATGTGCACATGGGTTTTAGAATCATCTTGCTAAAGTTTATGAAAACCTGTATTGCAATTTTATGTACTGGATTATCCTCATCCATGAACGTAGTATGTTTATACACTTCATACATAGTGTATTTGTATGTATTCCAGCTAAATTTTTAAATACTCTGAGTGTTCTCTTTGTATGAGAAATGTTTCCACTGAAACATTATAATTTCATTCATATTGTTTTTATCACCAATCTTCAGTATCATTATTTTATATATATTTTTTATTTCCTTTATAATTTATTTCTTTGTGTCTCAGTATATTTTTGCTCCAAAACTATAAGCATATCCTGCCATTGAGTCAATTACAATTCTTAGTGATATTACTTGACAGAGCAAAACTGCCCAT
>NW_006399802.1:18088344-18095048 GCF_000299155.1 Elephantulus edwardii | reverse complement strand
TCTCATCTAAGGTGGCCCAGAGGCAAGAAGCTGCTGCAATCCCTAAGGCACACAGTTTGAAGCCACCAACTGCTCTGCAGAAAGATGGGCAGTCTCCTCCTGTGTGATTTACTGCCTCTGAAAATCCACTGGAGGGTCAGCTACGGGTCAATTCCAACTCGAAAACTATATATATCTCTATATAGCTATATAGAGATATAGATATTTATATAGATATATAGATATATTTTCCCCCTTATCAGAAAATACTATGTTTCCTTAATCAAGGGGATTTCTTGGCTCTTTTATTTTTATCATTTGTTTGTATTTCTTTTTTAGTTGTTCATTATCTCCTTTTACTGATTATATATACAATAACCTTTTCCAATTTTTCACGTTAAATTTATTTTTTAAAAAAGAAAAGAAAAATAATAAATTGGGAGAAAAGGTGGGCAAGTTGAGTCATTTCACGCTGATTTAAGAAGTAATGCAGAGATGCTTTAAAAAGGAAACTGCTTTAGATAGGGATTGTCTTGCAGCCAGCGCACAACCTTGAGCATCTGGGGAAACCACAGGCAGAGCTGGGTCAACGTTCTAAGCGGCAGGAGATGGTCATGGTCTCTTGGAAGCGGGAGTTCTGGAGTGTCCTCCTTCCAGAAGTCTAGCCCTCCCGGCTCTCTGCGGTTTACAGTGACCTCTTCCTTCTTTGAGGCCCAAGATTACCCAGCCACACCCCACGCAAAGCCGGCTTTTCAGCGGCGTTTTCTCTATCAATCCTGCCAAGTCCCCTCGCCGTCTTGCTGCTGTGCCCTCCTTCATGTGGTTTTAGATGAGCCTCTAGCAATCACCAAGCTTTTCACTCCTAGCGGCAGGGCGAGGCCGAGAATTCGGAACACTCCGGAAATCCTGGGAAGCCTGGAGTGGGAGGTGGAGGGGGGTGCCCCGACAGACTGGGCGCTTTTATGGGACCTGGGCAAATGCCAGCGGCTGTCACTCTCTTGATAACAATCCTCGGGCCTCACACGGGCGCCTCGCCCGCCCACACCCCCAGGTGTGCGTTCCCCGCCCTTAATTTCCCTTACCAAAACTGATAGTTTGCTCTTGCAAAGTTCCACTGGGCAAGCAGAAGGGAAATTTAGACTCATGGGATTGGGGAAATAAGCGAAGACTTGCTTGGCATGGTCTGCAGAGTCAGGAAATGGACAAGTTAGAAAGAGAAATGCATGCACCTTTCCAGGAGCCAGGACAACCAACTAGGCTCCGTGCAGCCTCCACTTGAAGGCAGTGCGCGCAGGGGGACGCCGCGCCTTCTGCAAAGTTTGGGAACCGAGCTACAAGGGAGAGGCCCCGCTCAGGGGCTTTGCGCGGCCTCGCGATGCTTTCCAGAGCTGATAAGTGGGAAGAGCAGAGCGGGAAAATGAAAAGTCAGCGTGCCGGGGGGCTCACTGGTGGCCGGGGGCGCGAGGTGAGCGCCGCCGGTGGGGGGACCCCGAGAAGGGGGCGGTGGGTTGGATCATGGATGGCTGCGCGGGAAGTGCAGCAGACAAAGGGTGGGGGGCGTCCTGCAAGGTGAGGGGACGGGTTGGGCTTGGGGGCGTGGGGGTGCGAGAGGAGCGGGCTGTGCAGCAGCCGGGCTGAGTGAGGGAGAAAGCAAGCCGCAGGGAAGAAAGGCGCCGGCGTCGGCCCGCCCCGGCGCCCCCTCGTCCGCACCCCCTTCGGAGCAGTCGCGGGGCGGCGGGGGGGAACCTCCCGGCCCGTGAGTAGAGCGAGGCCGGGTCGCGGAGCCCACGCCGCGGAGCTGAGACCCCCGCGGAGTTGCTGAACAGGGCGGCCGGCCCGGGAGAGCCGCGGGGCCATGAGAGCCGCCCGAGGTGGCGGGGGCGGTGCGCGCGGCCGGAGCGCAGGTAAAGGGGAGGGAGCGGCGCGCGGAGGAGGAACGGCGCCCCCTGGGCGCGGAGCCACGGGCCGCGGCGTCTGCCGGGCAGGCTGAGCTCGCGCGGCACCCGGCTTTGTGGTGCGCGCGCCCGCGCGGGGGTGCGCTCTTGTGAAAGTGTGTGCGCGCGCTCGCCCGCCTGTCGGTGTCGGCCGTGGGTGGGTGTGCGTGCGGACCGGCTGGCCTGCAGGAGGCGAGGCTGCCCGAGCCTTCCTGACCAACCAGTTGACGGAGCTCCGGGAGGGAAGTTGCTGCTGCAGCCCGAGCCGCTGGCTCCACTGTCCCCGGGCCAGGTCAGTGCGTCCCCGGAGTTCGCGCTGCGCGCAGTGTTCGCGGCCCGATGCCGTCCAAGTGACACGTAGGAGGCGTCCAGTTACCTGGGTCTGGGTGGGCTTCCAGGGAGGCTTGCAGAGGGGGCCCCCCAGTCCTCCCTAAACCGCGTCTTGGTGGGCGTGGACGATCGGGTGGTCCTCGCGCCTGAAGGCGCCGAGCTGCTGTGGGCGCGGGGCTCTTGTCTCCACTCCTTAGTTTCTCGCGGAGGATTTATTTGTCCCTCCTGGCCTGTGGACTTTTGACTTAACTTACTGTCCTGATAGCAAACATGCTTAACAAGTAACAACTGGGATATGCAAGGCAAGGGAGGGACCTGGCTAAGAGTTGGTGGTTTTGAAATCGATTGGCTTGTTTGGTTTGTATAGGACTAGTCTGTTGTGAATGGATTTAAAGTTTATTCTTGTTTTTCTTTGCTGCCACTTGGCCTTTTCTGTGTAAGTGCCGGCATCCAGGAGTCGCAGCCCCGTGCCTGAGACTGTTGCTTGCTCCTGCTACCCCTTCTTTCTTTTCTTTTCTGATGAGAGCCAAGGGATTCTCCCCCCCTCCCCCGAAAAGTGAGTTTTCCATGAGTGCTAACTTGGGACACTCTCACTGTGAATACACATTTCTCATTGGAAAAGATACATATTTGCATACGTGGATATTGAAAATATGTAACTGTAGTTAGTAGATAAACTATTTCTTCTTGCTCAAACAGTCTGTGTTTTTCATCTATTTGCATAAGAGTCATTTGCCCAGCGTAAGCATAACTGTGAAGAGAAAGAGCTGTGATTCAGAGCTTGCACTTCTGGTGAAAAGTTTTTGTAAGAAGGCTTTCCCTTGTCAGAGAGGGCCATTTCCCCAAGTAAAAACGTTTATGTTAGAGGTATTGTTGTATGAATCAAACTAAAATTAAGTTATATTAAAGAAAAAAATTAAAAGTAACTTGGGGATATAAAGCCACCTAGTTGTTTCTGCTCTAGGTTTGCACTTACTTGGCTCAGTTGCAAGTTAAGGCTGTATTTCTCTTGATTCAACTTAATATAAGGATAAAGGGATTCAATAGCATGAATTGGAAATGCTGGGCTTGAGGAATGGAGTTGAAGAATGAGGCCAAGGGCTGCACTGTCATAATTAGAGTTTTTGAGTGATGAGAGACCTTTAGTCAGGCAGATCAGGAAGCAGTCTTGCTGAGTCTTTGTTTTCCCATCTGGAAAATGGGAGAATTTGATGCTCTTTGCTGTTCTTTCTGCCTCCCACACTAGAAACCAGTAGGTGGGTACCCCCATGTTAGAACAATAGAAAGAAAGTGTAGAGAAATTTGAAAAGTTTGGTGTGAGAGAGAAATGAAGGCAGGAAGATTAAAAAGATAGAATTAAGCTAGCAGTGGAGAATGCCTGAAAAAGAAAAGGCAATGATCTGGAACTTGACCTCCCCCCACCTCCCCTTTTTGTTATTTCCTTTTCTAGGTTAATAGCCTCAGCAAAACCTTCCCCCTTCACATCAGGACATGGTTACTTTTATTATTTCCAGTGTGTGAGCCTCCTTAGTTTTAAAATTGACATGAAGTCCAGGTGATCCAGTTGTCGGATGTCTTCTGGGCCTCCTCTAACCAACTTCCTTCATATATCACTTTCTCTCAGGGAATCAGCTGCTGACCTTTTGGGGGTGCTTATCATGACTGTCAGTCAATATCCCCATGAATAATGGGATGAGGATGGGGCATGACAGAGGTGAGCTGAGTGGCAGTCCTTGCAACAAATTGCATTTTAAAACTTCTATTTTCATTTGAACTAATGGGAGTCCTTTCAATGTTACCATTGATTTGTCAAGTTTTTATTGAGTATATATTCTTATTGTTACAATTGCTGCAAAATTCAAGGAGAGTAAAAATCTCATTTGCTACATCTTTTTGATATACAGTTACAGCCTGAAATTTCCACAAGAATCCCTTTTCAAATGCTTAGTAAGGAAAGTTGCAGGCTGGGCTGGATCCATGGTATCATTTGCATGGGGTAGTTCAGGTGTTCCCCAAAAGGCAAGTCTTTGAAATTTAGTTTGAGGCTAAGATTTAAAAAACTGGTTAATATATGGCCTACCTACCTTTTCTGTAACTCATATATATATATAAAATTAAGGAACATGAATTATTTTAAAAGTGAAGTGCGTTATGGTAAAAAAATCAAACATAAGCTCTTGGTTTAAAAGGCTGAAAAGCTTCTCTAGACTTAAGTCAGCATCACCTGACTGTTGAGTTTCTTATTTCAACATACTCTGTTACCCTAAAGGTCCCCATGATGTTTTTACTTAACTAAATCCTGGGGAGTTTTTATGGATTTCCTAGAAAGTTGGAAGAGAAGAAAGAAATTTTAATTCATTAAGCAACTATAAATTCTATGTGGCAGATATATGTATGATGCATAGGAGGCTTTAGAGAGTTCTTGGGAATCCCTGAGTGGTTCAAAGAGTTAATGTCCTTGAATGCCAACCAACAGTTCAGGTGTTTGAGTCCATGCAGAGGTGTCTTGAAAGAAACCTCTGGCAAACTACTTTTGAAAAACCAGCCATTGAAAATCTGGAGCACTGTTCTCTAATACATATCAACTCATTATGAGTTGGTTCTATGCCGTGGCAACTGGTTTAGAAAGAATGTAATCAAATGAGGGTATGCAACTTCAGTATAGCAGCTCTCAAGCTTTGACTGGTAACTCTACAATCCAAGAAAACTGGCATGCTAGAAAAAGAAAAATTACATTCTAACTTTGAGACAAATGTCACAAAAGGGATTTGAAGGATAAAAGTGGCACAGCTCTTAGAAGATGAATGGTGGGGTTAGGAAAGCCCAGATTCCTAATGAGAATGCAGCCAGAGTCCAGGGTGCTGAAGGCAGAAATGTACAATGCGCACATTATGGGGAGCCTTTGGTTGGTATTTTAAAGAATTGTGTTAAAAAGAGAGCCCTGCTGGTGTAGTGGTTAAATCACTTGGATGGTAATCATAAGGTCAGTGGTTTGAATCACCATCCACTTTGTGAAAGAAAGGTGTGTCAATCTGCTTCCTTAGAGCTTTACAGTCTCAGAAACCCTATGGAGCAATCAGTTCTCTTCTATATTATAGAAAACAATTTGTAGTGTTAAGATTGGCTTTTGGTGTTATGTGAAGGAGAGGGGAGATGTATTACTTAACCCCTACATGCAGGAAGATACCAAGTAACATACTGAGGCATTATAATGGGTGAAATAGTTGAGGAATGGCTGAGCTTTTCTTCCATCACATTTCTTAGTAATTTATTGTTAGTTAATTTTAGGAAACTGCTGCAAGAGTATCCAGATGAAAGACTAAACAAATATGTGGTTCTTTCCATATTCGTCCCCAACTAGATGGCATGTTGATGCTTTTAAGAAATTTAATTTAGGCCCAAAGAGCCCTAGTGACATAGTGCTTAATATATTCAGCTGCTTAAAAGAAAAGAAAAGAAGAAAAAAAGGAAAGAAAAAAGAAGAAATTCAGCTGTTTATATTCCCAGCTTGACCAGGGGAGAAAGAAGATGGTAGTCTCCACCCTCAAAGATTTCACATTAACTTGGCATTGACCCTCCAGTGTGTTTGGGAGGTTGTGAATCTTCCTTTGGGAAGAGAATGACCATCTTTCCCCTAAGAACCTTTGCTTTAGCAGCACAGTTCCCTGCACACTACACAATAGAGCTCCCCTTCCCCCCTCCCCCTGCTCGCGTGCTCTCTCTCTCTCTCTCTCTACACACAGACACACACACACACACACACACACACACACACACTCTGGTGGCCTAGTGGCTAGAAGCTGTGCTGTAATCCCACAGTGCAAGTCTATCAGCTGCTTCTCAGGAGAAGGATGGACAATCTACTTCTGTGTGATTAATTGCTTTTGAAAACTACCAGAGGGTCAGCTTTGGGGCTTGGGACGGTTTCTACCTTGGTGGTATACGACAACAACCACAACTGAATTGTATATGTATATGTATGTGTGTGTATATATGTACGTGTATTTATATATGTATACACACACACAGAGAGAGAGATGTATGTGTATATATATATATATGTAACATGAGAGAGATACAACATTATATCTAACTCTATCATCTATCAGGAAGCACTGGTGACCTATGGTAAAGATTTGCATTGGCAACTGAAAGGTATGTGGTTTGAATCCATCACCTGCTCCATGTGATAAGGGTGGGCACTTGCAATGAACTGCCTCTGACAACCCAGTGGAGGTTCAGCTGTGGGTTGGTTCCAACTTGATGGTGAACAACACTGTGTGTGTGTGTGTGTGTGTGTGTGTGTGTGTGCACGCGCACATGCACACACACATTTTATGTGGCCTCTGGGCTAGCAGTGCAACTCTACAGACTAGATCACCAGAAAAACCTAATGGAGATCCCATGACTTGGGGTTACCCTGATGGAGTGGGTTTGGTTTTATTGTCATACCTGGATTTT
>NW_006399802.1:18055586-18087609 GCF_000299155.1 Elephantulus edwardii | reverse complement strand
ACCATCAAATCAGATCTGACTGGTACAGGAGGAGATTACCCCTTCTTCTCCCAAAAGAGCATCTGGTGGATTCAAACCACGTACCCCTGGGATTGAACTGCAGCTTCTTGCCACTAGGCCACCAGAGCTCCCTGTACAACTAGCATTCTTTACCCTGTTTATGTTTTACATGATTTTTAACCATAGTGGCTGTACATTTGCAGCACAGAATAGGAAAAAACTTTTTTTTTAAGTTGGCATTGTGCAACGTACCACGGTAAAGGCTTGAGAAGAAGGTAGGAAGAGGGCAGCACTCTGCAGGCAGCAGACAGCGGACAGCTCTGATGGGCCTTTGTTAATAGAGTTTGTTGTCCAATCGATGTAGCCTGCTCAGCCCAGGAGAATAATATTTTGAGACTCTACCTCTCTACTCTCACCGCCTCCCGCCCTATCATCATCTTGTATTTTTTCAAATTTTTAGAGCTAAGATGTTTAGCTTATTAAGTTAGGTAACTAATATGTTTAACTTATTAACTTAGGTAACACCAAGGAAAACTCTATGAGATCATATGGCAGAGGCATTTAGTAGCTCTATGAGGTCTTTTTTATACCCAATACTCCTCTGTTACAGGTGGGATAGCTTTTAATCTGTGAAACATAGAGTTGATTTGCATACATCTTCTAATTGTTTTTGAACTTGGAGATGCCAGACTACTGAATCCAAACCTGTTGCTGTTGAGCTGATTCTGACTCCTATGACCCAATAGGTCAGAGCAGAGCTGCCCCTTAGGGTGTCCATGGCTTTAACACTTTATGGAAGGAGCCTGCTTCATTGTTCTCCTGCAGGGTAGCTTGTAGATTAGAACTATTCCATTAACAGCACAGTGCTTCATTCTCAGCACCACCAGGGTGCCTTCTAGACTACTGCAGAGACAGATGATTATAAGAGATTAGGTTAGCCTCTGTTGATTGTCTTTTGAATACAATTTGATGATTCCCTCAACAGTTTGTTTTATCTTCTGTAAGGGAAATTGGGTGTGTCATAGTTAATAAATGAAACTAGTTAAATTAAAGGGATCCAAGATTAGTGTATTTTATTGTTTGGAAGGATACAGATCTTTTTTGGGAAGCTGAGTGAGTTTATTTTCCATTCCTTGGCATTTCATTCCCAAGCAGGTTAGTATAGTTTCAGAGTTGTTAAGCGCCGTCTAGTCACAGGCTACTCAAAGCAACCCTATGAAGGAGAGTCCTCAATGCTTGTGTGTCTTTCATCCTCTCTCCAGGTTCATAGGGTTTCCGGAGGCAAGCTATCACAGAAGCAGATGCCACTCCTCCTTCCAAGCTTGTTTTAATCGGGGAGCTCCGCCCCACTCTCTGTCCACATTGGGTGACCAACCATTAACACATTTGACCCATCAGTGTCACAGTGTTCAGCCTCACAGCAACCACAAGTTACCGCTGTTACAGGCAACTTGAACCCCCGGGCTATATGACCTAGAGGAATGTCTGAACAAAAACAATGAAAGACAGGCTGTGGATTAAAAGTCACCCACCTTTGACTTGGTAGCATCACTTTCTGTCCACTGGGCCAGCTGATCTCTCTATGTTGATATTATTGTTGTTAAGCCGTCGAGTCGCAGGTGACTCATAGCGACCCTTATGAAGGAGAGTCTTCAACCCTTGGATGTCTTTCATCCTCTCTCCAGGTTCATAGGGTTTCTGGAGGCAAGCTATTATGGAAGTGGATGCCACTCCTCCTTCCAAGCTTGTTTTAATCGAGGAGCTCCACCCTACTCTCTAGTTTCAGAGTAGCGTTGTTATTATTATTATTCCTGTTTTGTGCAGATGGACTAAATGCATGCCGAAAATTGGCAGATTTGTTCTGATCAGTGTTTTAAAACGGGTAACTCTGAAGTGCATCTAAATTCCAACTTTCTGAAATGAAAGAGGACTATTTTATTGCACACATGGACTTAGGTTATAATTTATTTTATTTTTGTGGTACTGTTTTAAAAAAGCTATATAATGAAAGGGCAGAATCTTAACTTTAGTTCAGTACAAAAACAAACCTGTACAAGGCTGATTGAGGTCTAGCAGGCTATGTTTGTTGTGTTTCAAATGGAAATGAGAGAAAATAATTAGAAACCAACTTTTTTGTCTATGATAGAAACAGAAAGTAAAAACTCAAGGGCTGAATGTGCAGCCACTATCTGAAAGGCTGGGTTTGAACACACGGGCCACTCTTTAATGTCGGAGGAAAGACCCGCCAGTCTGCTCCTAAAACAGGTGTAGTTTAGGAAACCCTGGGCGAGGAGGGGTGGGGGGCTGGAGGGTATATCTACTCTGTCATTCAGAGTTACCATATGAGAGATCATATGGAATTGACTTGATGGCATACAATGACAATTGTTAATTAAGGACATTTTGTTCCATATGGCTGTCATATGAGCCTGTATTCCTTGAAACCTGTTGCCATAAGGTGCCACTGAGCTGACTATGCTCAGTGATTCAGTGAATGATAGATCTGAACCTTGTCCTTTCTGGCACCGTCCTCACAAACTTTGATATGATCAAGCCCCTTGGTACATTCACTGGGTCCAGTCCATCTTTATTGGGGTCTTCCTCTCTTTCTCTGACCCTCCACATTTCCCCATGATGTTCTTTTCCAAAGATTGGTCTATCCTGATCACATGCCTAAAGTCTGTGAGATGCAGTTTCATCATCCTAGCGTCTAAAGAGCTCCCTAGTTGCACTTCCTCAATAGACTTATTTGTTCTTTTGGCAATCCAGCGGATATTCAGTACCCTGACACTTCTTGGAACTTAGGGCTCATTATATAAGGAGCTGCTACTATGAACTATTCATTTATAGCAAGGTTTTCCTTAATAATAATCTTCTTTAATATCAAGACAGTGCAGCAAATTTTATTTCATCTAAATAAACTGAACTCACTTTTCTTTCTCTGTGTCTAGGCGGTTCCCCTTGACCAATTCATAAGTAGCCTTCATTCTGAAATTCTGCCCTGTGTGAAGGCTATTCCTGGCTTTGGAGGGAGAAATCAGAAAACTGTTCTTTACAGACACTTAGAGGGAGCTCTGGTGGTCTAGTGGCAAGAAGCTGCCCTGCAATCCTGAAGGTGCATGGCTCAAGGCTACCAGCTTCTCCCCAGAAGGATGAGGAATCTGCCCTGCGATTAACTGCCTCTGCCTCTGCAAACCCACCAGAGGGTCAGCTATGGGTTGGTTCTGATGCTATGATACACAACAACAACAACAAGAAGAAGTAAGCACAAGCAAGTCTGTGTGCACCTTGAAGATTGGATAATCCAACACTGGCAAAAAAAATTCTTCAGGAGCAGAGGAAACAAGTTCTTTCAACCCTCTGGGCTTTGATTTTGCTACCTGGCTACCAGGTAGCCAGCAGGCACTGTGCGGGCATCTGGGGCCATGGGAATGAGTAAGCAGGATTTTTACCCTCAGGGAAGAGCTTACAGACATTTAACAGATAGTTACAATCCTGTGTCACAAGTGTTTCCAGAAAGCAAGTGGCACTGTGAGAGGTCAAGGAGAAACATCTGATTCTCAAGAATGGGATGAAGTGAGGGAATGAAGCAGCTTTGGAACTCCAGGAGTAACCAACCTAGAGGAAAAAGGATCAAGGGAAAGGGAAACAGGAGCCCTTCTGTTTACAGTTTTGCAAAGAAAAATGCCTCTTTTAAAAATTTCTGTAAAATCAAAATAAATGACATTCTTCTAGTTCTTGCTCCTTAATATGTCGTTTATTAATTTACTTATTTATTCTGCATCCAGGAGGTATTCGAGCACATACTATATACAGTAGGAACAGTAGATAGAAGCTGTTTCAACACTGGAAATGTTTTGCTCTTATCTGTCTGTTAGTTGTAAAGTCTCCAGACACACACAGTGCTGTCCTAGTAATAAACCTGATTGCCTTTCATTTCTATTTAAATGTTCTTGTGTTGTTTCTCTCCCCCCCCCCCAGTTTGTATTGGCATTTCCATGTTCAGTTTATGGCTTGCTTCCTAAAAGAATCCAAATCTCTAGATACAGGATGATTATATTAAAAGATTCAAATGTTCATGTGAAGTCAGACTTATTTTGAAGTCATACCATTATGCTTTTTCTAAAAAAAGCATATTGCTTATGATCACAAGGGATAGGAAAATGCTAGAAAGTCTTCTTTATAATTTCAATCATCTAATCTATAAAAGCTACAATTTGTGATGATCCACACAGCCAAATATCTTTGCATAGTCAATAAAGGACAAGTAGACATTCTTCTGGTATCTTGTACTTTCAGTCTGGATCCATCTGACATCAGCAATGATATCCCTGGTGCCACAACTGCTTCCAAACCCTGCTTGAACTTCTGGAAGTTCCTTATCTATGCACTGTTTTAGCTGAGTTTAAATGATTTTCAGCAGTTTCTTGCTAGAATGTGATATTAATGACATTCAGTTGCATCACCTTTCTTGAGAATAGGAACAAATAGGGACCTCTTCCAATCTGTTGGTCAGACAACTGTCCTCCAAATTTCCTAGCGTAGACTGGTGAGTGCATCCAGGGCTGCATCTGTTAATTGAAACAAGTCAACTGGTATCCCATTGATACCGGGGGTCTTATTTTTTGTTGATGACTTCAATGCAGCTTCTACTTCCTCTTTCATGACCATTGACCTGTTCATATGGCACTTCCTGAAATTTTTCAGCATTAATCAATTCTTTCTGGTACAGTGATTCTGTGTATTTCTTCCATCGTCTTTTGATTCTTTCTGTGTCATTCAATATATTGCCCATAGCATCTTTCAGTATTGCAACACAAGGCTTAAATTGCTTTTCAGTACTCTCAGCTTGAAAAATGCAGAATGAGTTCTTCCCTTTTTATTCTCCAATTCCACCTCTCTGCACATTCCATTATAATACTTTGCTTTGTCCTCTTGAGCTGCCCTTTGAAATCTTCTGTTCAGCTCTTTTACTTTGACATGGTTTCCTTTTGTTTTGACTTCTTGATGCTCCCTCCAGTGCAACCTTTAGAGTTTCTTCAGTAAGAGTCTCATCAATAACCTGTGTTACGCAGATGACACAAACATGCTTGCTGAAAGTGAGGAGGACTTGAAGCATTTGTTGCAGAAAATCAAAGGATGCAGCCTTCAATACGGATTGTATCTCAATGACAAGAAAACAAAGATTCTTATCACTGGACTGATGGGCAGAATCATGATGGATGGAGAAGAGATTGAAATTGTCAACAGCTTCATCTTGCATGGATCCACAATTAACCTTGATAACAGCAGTTAAGAAATAAGGAGACACATTGCATGGGGAAAATCTGCAGTTAGGGACCTCTCCAAATTATTGAGGAGTATAATGTTACCAGTGTAAGATGCATCTGACTGACTCAGGCCATAGTCTTTCTGATTACTTGCTATACATCTGAGAGTTGGACAATAAATAAGGATGACAGAAAAAGAGAATTCACTCCTTTGAGTTATTGTGTTGGAGAAGAGCATTGAACCAAGAGAACAAGAAATACACCTTAGAGAGGCTGCAACTAGAGGCTGCCTCTTTAGAGGCAGGAATGATGAGGCTTCACCTCACATACTTTGGGCATGTTGCTAGGAGGTGCTATTCCTTGGAGAAGGACACGATGCTGGGAAAAGTGGAGGGTCGGTGAAGGAGAAGAAGATTCTCACAGGTGGGTTGACATGGTTACTGCTGCAGTGGGCTCTTGTTTGCCAGGAAGTGTAAGAATGGCGCAGGATAGAGCAGGGTTCAGATCTTTTGTTTATCGGGTTGCTGTGAGTCATACTCAACTCAATGGCACCTAACAATAACAAGAAACAAGAAGAACAGCAACAATCTATAAAGACATATGGGTCCTGCAATAATTCGAACAGTATATATATGCAGTGATGGAAACAGTTTGCATTTGGTTGCTGACTAAAAGTTTGGCAGTTCAAATTCACCTGCTGTTGTTGTTGACATGCAGAAAAGGGCCTGGAAATCTACTTTTGTACAATTATAGCCAAGGAGCTCTTCCAGTATAGTCTGTAGGGAGTTTGTCCTGCTAACCCAAAGGGTGGAGACTGGCAGTTCTAACCCACTTTTAAAGTTTTTTTAAACCCTGAGAGAAAGATGGACAATCTCTTCCTGTGTGATTTACAGTCTAGGAAACCCGATGGAGAGTCATCTCTGAGTCGGTTCTGATGTGTAAGAAATGAGAGTGAGAGAGCCAATGGGGAGAAACCCACGAAGTGCAGTTCTACTCGGACACACGTGGGGTCCCTATGATTCACAATCAATTGGGCTGCAGTAAGTATGGGTGAAGTGAATGTAATAATTTCTTGTTGTTGCATCAACTTTACTAGTCCAGTCACTTTGCCTTCAAGTCTTGTCCTTTTGCTTATACAAACCTAGAAAAATAGGCGTTTTACTTACCCGAGTGTGTACGTGTGCGCATGCGCCTGCTCTCTGCCCTGTTGGACGGCACATCCGCGTGTGCACTCCTTTTGGTACAGAGAGTCTGTGGCTGAGGCTGCCACTTCGATGAGGAAGTGTGAGCGCAGAAGAAACTTCGAGAATCTTGGCGATCAGGGCAACATGACATGATTCAAATAAGCTTTCCTGCCCCAGTGATATGAATGCTTGGCTGTTAAGAACAGGGAGCAAGAAAATGATTTCCAGCTGTGTGACATCCAAGCCGATAAATATCATTGCAGAGAGTGTTATTTCCACGAGGACTTCAGCTGGATCCCAAGTGAGGGGCGGAGAGGCCTTTCAGAGCACATGTTTGGCATTAGCGAGCCTTTTGTTAGGCCCTCCATGCCTTGTTTTCTACCTGCTGGCCACTTCTGGAGTGGAAAAGTTAGGTGGGGTTGTTCGTTACAGGAAGCTTTCATTGTAAGGGTATTGCAATGAGGACTCCCAGTGATAAGCGGATGAGAACAGAGGCGGGTTCTTACTAGGACTGACACAGGACTGCTTTTTGTTAAGGAACTGCTTTGCCATCTTGGACTGTGGAAGAGGGATTATGCCAAGAAAATGAAGCATTCATTCACTACCCAGTACTTACTGTAGCTCCGCAGACAGCTGCTTAGTTTAGATGTTTAGGAGATACGAAAAGGTCAAAAGCTAGGGCAAGCACAAATGACTTCAAAATGCAGGAGAGTTTAATTTCTGGACACTTTATTGCAGACCCTGTTGATTCTGTTTCATGTAGCTATTATCTTTGAGCACTTCTCTGTGAAGGTCAGTGAGGTCTGGTGGCCTATTGGTAAGAAGCTGCGCTGCAATCCTAAAGATATGTGGTTCGAATTCCACCAGCTGCTCTTAGGGAGAAGTATGGGCAAGCTCTTCTCATGCTTCTGAAAACCTGCCAGAGGGTTGGCTATGGATTGATTCTGACTCGACAGTTCAGAACTACTATTAAAGTCACTATGCTTGACTGAGGGCCCTATATTTAAAAAAAGAAAAAGTGACTAAAAAATTTAAAACACTAAAAAAAAAAATCTGGTTGACTGCCTAGTGATTAAGGAGTTGCCTGCCAACCTGAAGGCGCATGGTTCAAATCCACTTTGACAACAATGCGAATAATCTATGGGTTCTGCTTTTAAGTAGAAAGCACAGAGGGACATTGATGCAAGTAACTAAGAGCAAGCCTACTGTGATTCAGTAAACCGAGTCTGCACACAGTACTGTGTGAATATCCAAGGTTAGAGCGACTCATTCTCCTTGAAGCAGAGGAACTGTGAGTGACAGGATGGGGACCTCAATGAATGGTCAAACAGGCTGCGAGGTTCTGGGCAGAGGAATGAGTAAGGACAGCTCAGAGGGCTGCATGTGTAACGGAAGGCTGGAGGAGTGCCTGTATGTCATGTTTGTGGCAGAGTGGAGCGTGCTCTGGCTCAGTCTTGAAGGTTATAGAAGGGTTCTGGAGCCTGTTTAAAGGAGTCCCACTGGCATAGTGCATCATGTGTTGGACTGCTTACCAAAAGGTTGGTGGTTTAAATCTACCAATTTCTCCTTGAGTGAAAGATGAGAAGACCTCCTCCTGTAAGGATTTATAGTCTTGGAAATCCAATGAACGGTTACTAGCATGAGTCGGAATGAACTTGAGGCAGTGGATTTGGTTTTGGTTGAGGACCTAAAATAACCAACCAAAAAAGCCCACCACAACACAAAAATACCCCAGTGCCCCAAAACACCATGTCAATACATTAATACAAAGAAAGGTGATTGTATGAAGATTGTTGCAGTGAGTTTTAGGATTTCTGAAACGGAATTGGTTAAGACTTCCAGTTAGTAGCTGGACATTTGAATCTGAAGCTTAGCTGAGAAGTCAGAACATGCAGAATTGAGGAATAAATATTATATCTTGAAGTAAATAGTGCTGAAGTATATGCAACAATTCCAATTATTTTGATTATTAATTATTTTGATTGTTTAGGCTATGTTTCTTTGTAGCAGATGAAAAAATTATTATATTAGGTTATCAAATATCCACTAAACATCTCCCATGGTTTATCTTCAGAGGTTAGTTCTGGAATGAGATGAAGGAAATGGTGAGACTATCAGCTTGAACAGAAGTCCTAAGACTTTCAGGAGAACAATGCTTGGAAACAGTCCATCCTGGCTATTGTTATTTGACAAAACGAAGGGAAAATAAATCTTAAAATAATTGGAGGGATAATGGTGATTTGGAGTCTGAGGGCAACTGCAAAGATGGTCTTAATTCACTGCAAAATCACCAACAGTGAATGTCATATTGCTATCATTACTGTAATAAAAGATAAGTCAGAGGAATTCTTGGAATGACCTTGAAAATGATCATAGACTAAAGATTACACTTTGAGAAATAAATTTTTCATAGGGTTTGTAGAATCAGTCCAAGTAATTTTAGACTTTAATTGATAGGTAGGATATCATCAAATTTATTGCATAAAAACTTGGAAAATTTTTCTTTCTTAAATGACTGTTTCTTTTCATTTTAGAAAACCACACTGACATGCCTCTCTTATGCAAGATAAAATGAAGAGAAAGTTGCTCTTAGTTTTTCTCTTTTTTTGACATTGTGAGTTTTTTTTTAAAACACAATATTCACTTCCCTTTGATTAAAAACAGTTAACCTTTTTGAATATTTGGAATGTGGAAAACACATTCTTAATTTTACCATCCAAGGATAGCTTCTTATTCTATTTTGTGAACAATCCTTGCATTTTTTTTAAACATCAAAAGTACTTTAATGTTTTCATTGCTGCACAGTTTCATCTCCCTTCCCTTTTCCCCTCCCCCAGCCCTCTCTGCTTTGTGCCCCTTATGCCAGATTGTTATCATGCATATAATGCCTAATCGTATATTCCTTTTGGACAGTTCTTCTTCTCATCTGATCAAATGCAGTGTTCATTCTCTATCAACTCTATTCCCATTCTCTCCCCAACCCCCCATATCTGCCCTATTTTATAGCAGCAGGATTATGCATTATTTGGGGTTTTTTTTTGTGACTGATATATTTCACTCAGTGCAACTTCCTCCAGGTTTCTTGCACTTTTAAATATATGTGATCTTACTAGTTACTAGCATTCTGCTTTTATCATGTTTTCATATGCCATTAAAATCTATTTCATTTTCATTTCTAATGGCTGTTTAATATTCAGGAGTCCTGGTGACTTGTCAGGTTGGTAACTGAAAGGTTAGTTGTTTGAATCCACCAACTGCTCCTCAAAAGAAAGATGGGCAGTCTCTGCCCATAAAGATTTACAGCCTCAGAAACCCCATAGAGGAGTGGGGTTGTAAAAAGTTGGAATTTATTCCATGACAGTAGATTTATGTACTATTTAATATCTATCTTAATTAATCATGGTAAACTGAGCTGCCTGTGCAAACTGCAGAAGTCTGCGCTTTGAATCCACCAGCTGCTCTCAAGGAGAGAGGTGAGCAATCTGTCCTTGTACTATTTAATGCCTCCAAAAACTCATTAAACTCATTGGAGGGTCAGCTAGAGATCGGCTCAAACTCTGTGCTACACAAAACAACAATAACAACAACAGCAACGACTCGTGGTTTGCTTTTCACTTTCTTTCAATGACATGTGCTTCTTTGTCCATCCTTTAAATACTTCCATTCCTGGAGTTCTGTTCTCTTACATAAGTGTTATGTGTGAGTTTATCCCCACACAGAACACTGGGCTAGGCCTTTGCCGTAAACTGTCCCCATTGTCTGTCTTTCTCCCACAAGAAGCAGTTCAAATTCACAGCTATTCTGTGGGAGAAAGATGGACAATCCGAACAGTTTATGGCAAAGTCATGGAAACCTGAGGGAGGGACTCTGAGTCAGAATCTACTTGACAACAGTGGGTTTGTTTCCCCAATATCTGGTGCACAGTAAGCTATTAAATTTTTTAAAAATAAAAATGGAACCTTTTATGTGACATAATTCAATACATGCAAAGTATATGTTAATCATCTCTTGAGAATGTTACCATAGTAAATCAGATACAGCCTTACCTTCCTAAGATTTATAGTCTATGGAGGGTGAAGGCCTTTGGTCAAGTAACTACAAGGATCAGATTGAGGAAGCATGTGTCTGTGGAGGGAGGACTAACCTTGCCTTGAATGAGAACACTTTCTCTGAGAAAGTGACATTTATGCTGAGACTTCAGAGGAGTGGAGCTAAATTAAATAAGTCAAACTGATTGATGAGGACTGTTATGGAGGAAGACATTGATCAAAAAAAGGGTGCTGGTTTTATTTAAAAAACCAAGAACAGAGACAAACTTCTGGAATATTAGCCTTTTATAATGTTTTAAAATGAATTACTTAAAAACTAATTAAAAAACCTGTATCCTTATTTTTTAATGGTTTCCTTGTGCTGGTGCTTCTTTTCTGATTCTCAGTTCTCTATTTTTTTTTTTTTTTTTAGTTCTTTTAATATGTTCCTCATCTGTGATATTGGAAGTAAAATCAGATAGATGTTAAGAAATGTTCTCCCACGATTCAGGATGTTAAAAATAAACAGAGATAGAGATCGTTTTAGTTGTCTTTGGGCTAACTTCAGCTCCTACAGACCCTGTATATACAGAAACAGGACGAACCTGTCCTGCACCATCTTCATTGTTGTTGTGTGTGAGCTCATGTTAGCTATAGTGCCGGTCTATCTCATTGAGGGTTTCTCCAGTTTTCAGTGACCATCTATTTAGTAGTTAGAGAGTTGCATTGCTATCCCAAAGGCAAGTGGTTCGAATCCACAAGGTGCTTCATGGAAGAGAGATGACGATCTCCTTCCATGAGATTTACAGCCTCTGAAAACCCAGTGGAGGGTTTGCCTCCATGGCACATATAGCACAATTTATCACACATGATGTTCTTTTCTTGCAATTGGCCTTTCCCAATGATGTGTCCTAAGTAAGGCAGTTGATCTTTTGCCATCTTTGCTTTTAAGTTATATTTTTATTTTATTTCTTCTAAGATACTCTTGTTTGTTATTTTGGCAGTCTACAATATATTCAGTCTTCTTTGCCAAAGCTATTGTATCAATTCTTCTGCTTCTCTCTCTTTAAATTTTTTATTGTAGTGAACGTTTACAAAGCAAATTAGTTTTCCATTCAGCCATTTATACAAATTTTGTCTTGTGATATTTGTTGCAGTTCTCTCAGTTTTTGAGTTGAAATTGAGTCTTTTGTTTCAAATGTTGAAAATAAAAGGTGACCATTTAGCCCTAGTAGAGAAGTGTGTTAGGCATGTATAAAGCTGCCAAATAACAGATCGTGGGTTAGAATCAACATTTTGACACCCCCTCCCCATTTTTAACTTTCTAGTGCAATTTTACCAATTGGCTTTTTTTTTTTAATCTTTTTGAGCATTTTTATAGGAAGATGGTAGTTCTATTCAGGCTTTTACTTTATTGGCTTTTATTATTTTTTTTTACCATGAGTCATAGATATGTCCTTGGAAAATCATAACCAGTGTGTTCCTTGGAGGCAAAGACGGCAAAGCTTCATCTCTCATACTTTGGGCATGTTGCTAGAAAAGGCTATTTCTTGGAAAGGGACTTGGAAAACTGGAGAGTCCGTGAAAGAGAAGACCCTTAACAAATTGGATTGATGCAGTGACTGTAGCAGTGGGCTCCAAGTACGTCAGAGATGGTGAAGGTGGCACAGGGTAGGTCAGGGTTCAGATCTGTTGTTCATAGGGTGACTATGAGTTAGAGTAGATTTGACAGTACCCAACAACAATAATATAGCTAGAGATAGTCCTTCATATGGGAGTGAATCGACAGTCTCATGCAGTGAAACCATACACCGCATTTGATTGCTTTGACTTAGAAAATGTGAACTCGATAGTTACTCTTCTTGTATGATGCTCTTTTCATTATCATTAAAACTGCTTGCTGGCCATGATTAAGAAGTTTTGAAATCTTTGATCTGATCATGAATTGTAGTTGAGAACAACTGATATTATTTTGTTGTTTTCAGGGTGAAATTATACTCATCCATTACTGAACATTTATTTACTCTATGCAGTGCTAGTCACCATGTTGGTAACTGGAAAACAAGTGGTGAGTAAACCAGTCCTGATGACTGAAGACATGAAGCATAGAGGGTATTGGGAAGGATGCCATGGACCAAATAATCACCCGAAGGGATAAATATGCAAATAAAATGCTATGAGGGAAAACAACAGGAAGTTTCAAAAGAGATTAAAAGGGGAACTTCATCTGACTTTGGGGTGATTCAGGCTTTCCCTGAGGAAGTGACATTTGATTTGATCTGCAGAATGAGAACAAGTTAACTCTATGACGGACCAGGCAGGAGCAGAAAACGTTGTTATAGAAGTGCCTACTAACCAACAGGTTGGAGGTTTGAGTCCATCCAAAGGCTGTAGTTGGTAGGTGCCGTCTAGTTGACTATGCCTCACAGTGACGCTATGCATTACTGATCTGAACCTTGCACTGTCTGCCATCCTCACAATCTGTGTCATGTTCCAGTGGATTGTTGTACTCACCGTCAGTCCATCTCACTGAGAGTCTTCCTCTCTTTCACTGACCCACCCCTTTCCCCAGTATCCTGGAGGAAAGGCTTAGCAATCTGCTTTAGAAAAATTAGCCATTGAAAACTTTAGGAGCACAGTTCTAATCTGACACACCTGGAGTCACCAGGAATCAGAATAGATTCAACAACAACACACACTTTTATTGGAGGCTGCCTCTGTGAAAGGCAATGAATCCAGTTCTGCATGGACTTTTAGGAATAGCTTTGATTGACTTAGAAACTATTCTAACACAGGGCATTTACCAATTTAGTTAACTATGTATAGTTTTAAGGAATTAAAGCAGGGAAATTGAGTTTTGGTAAGTGAGGACCAGTTTGGGTGAACATTCCTTGCTTCTAGATTAATTTAGCATTTTTTTTAATTCATTTTTTTTCTGTATGGGATTGTTTCTTCCTTTGCTTTGAAAGCTGTATGAAGAGTTCTTTTTTTTTTTTTAAAAATATTTAAAATTGAAAGCCCGTTAAATAAGACTCACTCTAAACTTACTCTTGTTAACTTAGCTCCCCAGGACCCTCCAATGGGTTGCCAGGGTTGTCAGTCATAATGGGAAGAGACTGCCGATCTGAGTGGTTCTGCTGACCTTTATTTTTTTCTGCTTAAAGTGTAGCACTATGAATTATACCACCACGGCTTCTTAAAATGAAGCAGAAGACCGTAAATGAAGTGCCAGCTTTCCTACTGCCCCCCGCCAGACATGGAAAAGGCACAACTTTTCTGGGCCTTGTCTTAAAATGAAGGTCTTTGGGATGCGATGTCACAAGCCATTCTCTCTGTCAGTGACTTCTCTGCTTTGTGTATTCAGCTTTGCTCTGACTGCTTTAATCCTCAACGAATTGATGATCCCCTGCCACTTGTTTAATTTAGTCCATAAAGTTCAGACTAAGCTTGAGAGAATTGGAAGGTTTTTAATCCTTATGTGATGAATCCTTACATGTTATTTGGGAGTTAAGGCTAAAGTGGAACTAACACCTTTACACAAAACAACACTGTTAATGCTGCTTCTAAAACCCTGGAGAAGTGGGCAAAGGTCTTTAAGATTTTGACATCATTTGATGGGTGTGTGTGTGAGAGCGAGAAATTGTAAGAATATGTTATGGAAAGCAATGCATTCAAATTATGTAAATAAACTAGTATCATTTTAAAAATTAACATCATTGTTGCTTAATTTGTTCAGATTGAAAATAATTTTCTTTTAAAAAACATTTCAGATTCAGTAAAGATGAAAAAAAATATTATTTTACATTCATATGCTGGACGCCTGCTTTGGAGAAATGAATGGTGTTTAAGGTGTGTATTATTCAGGTGTTATAAAAGGCCATGGAACAGGGGATGATGTTTGTTATTTTAAAGAAAGTTAGAGGGTTGAGGAGTCACCCGGATTGTGAATTCACTTTAAATGACTATCCCACATTTAAGAAAAATTCATAAGGAATGAGTTATTCATGAAAAAGAATGAAAGATACTTAGCCACTCAGTCTTAGTTCCCCTTGTAATTCAGTTAACTGAACTACATGAGACAGCAAAAACATTGTTTTTCCATAACGTCAATATAGTTTTCAGCTTTTAAAGCTCTTTCATTGTAATATGAACACTTTATCATTCTATGGAGACAAGAAAAGGTGTATGGTGTTTCTTTTGTCTGAACTGTATGTTAATTCCTCATTCATAACAAATACTTATTTGGAAATCCAGGAAACTGTGGTGATTTTACTTTGTGTGTTTTGGTGCTGATTCATCACCTTCCATTTCATTATTTGCTATTGCTTCTCCTTAAGCTGATTAGTGTGTAAAACTTGGCCAGGACTCTTGATCTGAAACAAAGCAGGGGCAGGCCAGAAGGTACAAAAGTGCTTGGCTCTAGTTAGGTCTAATTTCAGACAGGTAATAGTCATGGGTGGTACTCAGGGCTAGAACTAGAAACAAGTGGCATGAGAAAGGTGAGTGACTTGGGGTTAGGTTAGGGTCAGGAGACAAAACCTAGGAAGAGGTAGAGGGTGCTCTGACCTGCTGCCTGGTGTTCCAAGAAAAGACATTCTGCCTGTTCCCAAGTGAGAAGCTATGTTATAGGCAATGTCTAAAGTTCTCTGAAGACCTTTTTTTATTTTCAAGGTTGGATTCATCAAATGAACTGTTCCACTTGTTTTAGGAAACTTTAACAAACAAGCAGGGCTCCAGCACTATGACCTTAGGAATAGCAATCCCAAGCCTTTGACCTCTTTCTAAGTGATCATTATGAACCATTATTTCTGGTCTAGCTCAGATGTGAACCCTAACTGAACCCAACCCATTGCTATCAAGTCAATCCTGACTCACAGTGAGTAGAGTAGAATAGCCGGACAGCGCTTCTAAGGCTTCTGTACATCTTTATGGGAGCAGAATCCTACTTCTCTTTTTCAGGGAGCAGTTGGTGGGTTCAAACCACTAACTTTTGGTTAACAGCCAAATAGTTAACTACTTTTCTGAACCGGGAGCAGGAGTCAGCCCATATTTTAGGAGAAAGATATTATTTCTAGGAGAGATTCAGAGTAGTACATACACACCATTGCTTTAATTAAGAGAAGGAAAGTATTACCTTTGACCAATAGAATTCACAGCAAATGCTGGAGAGCTGTTTTGTGTTTTAATACAGAAAGAATGTATAGAATCATTTACTACCTGAGTGCTTTCCTTTTTCCTTCTTGAGCACATTTTAATGTCGTCAGTATGCCTCAACAGGTAAAAAGTTGTCATTGTGTCTTGAAGTATTTAAAGCCCTTTACCTCATTTAAAAATACCTTGTGTAAATCATGACTTGACATTCCTATAAAGAAGTTTATAAACATTATTTTTGATACTGTATTATGGCAATAATTAAATGATGAGGCCACTCAGTTTTTATATTTGTTGTATATTTCTCATTAAATCATATTAGTTTTATGATCTGTTTCTATATAGTCTATTTTGTGATCTGTTTTTACCACGGGGTTAAAAAATGTATGTTTTGTTTCTACTCATCATTTTGTATCTACAACTATGTGTGGCAGTAATCAGAATTTGGTGGCCTAGTAGTCTGTAGGAACTTTTTTTGGTTGTGTTCCCCCCCACCCCCACCCCAGCCCCAGGCCCTCTCAAGTTAGGTAATAATTTTACACTGGTTTACATACAAAGTTCAAAAGTTCATATACATTGTTTTTCACACTGGACCTTTTCTGTAGGGAGTTTTGCTGCTAACACAAAGACCACATCTCTCTCACAGTTCACACCCACCAGTGTCTCCTCTGGAGAAAGATGGGAAATCTCTTCCTGTGTCATTTTACAGCCTTGGAAGACTGTTGGAGAGTCAGCTATAGATCAGTTCCAACTCGACGGCTGTGAATTTTGAGTGATGATGTTGTCGTTATATACTGGTGAGTCAGAACCAACTTGTAGCTGACCTTCCAGTGGATTATCATAGGTTGTAAATTGCATAGGTGGAGGTTGCCCAGCCACCAAATGTCAAACTCTAGTTAATTTGATCATTACTCTACACCCAACAATTTTGTATTTTGTTTTTTTAGACTAACCTGCAATGAGTAATTTCAGAATGGTATTATTTGATTTCAAAGTGGATCAAATAAGACATTTAAGAAGAAGACATTATAAATTGCAGGATATGTGCTCATTGTAGGAAAAAAAAAATAAGAAAAGGGAAAAGAAAAGCAATACTCCCACAATCTAGACATCACCATTGTCATGGGATGTTTCCTTTCGATTGTATTTAGTTGTATATAGTTCAATTGTATATAGTTCCTCTTCCCATTGTATACAGTTGAAATCCTATTGCATTGAATCAGTAGCCTGTTCTTATGATATTTATGATAGAAATAGTAACTCATAACTAGAAGTAGTCTTAAATTAATTCAGTAGCTGCACCTAGCTTTGAAATTTTACTAAGTAGCTTTGTAAAAAGCAGAGGTAATTTTAAAAACTGGTGATCAAAATAATCTGATATCCAAAACATGGGTTCTCATTTAGAACCAATTTATACCTTTACAGCAGGGTTTAAAAAAATATTTCAGAATAGAAATTTTTATAAGAAGAATGTGGATTTGTAGAGCAGTTTTTAGCACTTAAAATAAGGGACTTGAGCAATGGGAAGTTTTAATGATAATAATTCACCCTAGATGCCGACGAGTGTAACGCCCCGACCTTGCTAGTGCATGTTATTGTCTGCGTGATGACAGCCTTCATTCTTAAACAGGCTTTTGTTGTTGTAGAATGCACATGAATATGTCATGAAGAGCTTTAGCTGTAATTTTGTTCACTGCGTAAACTGAGAGTGGAACATTCTTGAGGAATAGGCTTCTGCAAAATGATTGGTTAACTCCTCCAAGCAGAACAAGTACTCTGAAAACGGATAGCAAAACATTCAAAACCGTGTCACTTGTATCTGTACCTGTACAGTGTGGTTGTTGCCAGTTCTGTTGAGCCAGTTCTAACTCATGATGACCTCTTGTCTGCAGCACAGGGTCTTCAAGGCTGTGAGCTTTTGAAAGGAAATCACTTGTCCTGTTCTCTAAGACATCTCTGAGACATCCATTCGATTAGTAGGGAAGTGCTGAACCATTTCCACCATCCAGTCTGCAGTTATTCCTCACATTGACCTCCACAAGCCCTCCTTTGCTCCAGATGACATTGGTGTTGCAACCAGGGGCCACTTTTATGCTTTTGATCTCTTATTGGCAGAGAGTGGGCTTCCTTAAGATGTAATTAATTTACCATTTTGCCATTACTGAAAGTAATCTTATTTTAGGCAATTCGAATTGACATCCAATTAATGATCCACTTATAAGACCTTAAGGATACAAAGAAAGCTAAGTATGGGAATCTAACCTTCAAAAATTCAAAAACAACAGGTGTAAAAGCTATAAAAAATGTTGTGCATTATGCTGAGTGAACTCACTCAGTCCCACAAGGATAAATATTATATCAAACCATTATTGTAGAATGAGCATAAGGATCCTGGAGGGGTTGGGGAGGTTGGAAGCAGAGGGATGTGGTTGTGCAGGGGGAAGGGAGGATTAATCATTGGATTGTACAATTTGATGTGTGGGTGAGGGAAATTGAAAGAATTTATTCAAATTTGTATTCAAATTTTGTGAATAAACTAGTAGAAAAAGGAAACAAAATGTTCTTGTTGCCATCAAGACCATTGTGACTTATAGTGAGTGACCTTATAAGTAATGGATTGAAAGCTTGTCCTATCCTGCACCGTCATTACCATCTCTGCTATCCCCAGACTCATCATTGTCACTGTGTCAATACATCCTGTGGAGGCTCTTCCTTTCTTAAGCTGTCTGTGTCTTTTCCCAAGGACCAGCACCTCCAGACAATTTCACCAAGTGTGTGAGATAAAGGTTTACCCTCCTTGCATTTAAGATGCACCCTTGTTGCATCTCCTCCAAGACATTGTATCTTTTGGCTACAAATAAAAAAGAAACACAACAAACTTCAAAAACATTATTGTTGAGTTGGAATTGAACTCCTATTGAGTTTCTGAGGCTCAGGAAGAGAATGCTCATCTTTGTCCCTGAGTTGTTTTGGTGGTAGTGGTTAGGTGCTGTCGAGTCAAGTATGACCCATAGTGACCCTTTGAACAACAGATCTGCACCCTGGCCTATTCTGTGCCATCCTCACACTTCCTGACACATTAGAGCCCGTTGTGGCAGTCACCATGCCGATTCACCTGATTGGGGATATTCTTCTCATTTTTTGGCCTTCTACTTTTCTGAGCAGCATGTCCCCTCCTAGCAACATGCCTGACATATGAGAGGGGAAACCTCATCATCTTTGCTTCCAAAGAGCCCTCTGGCTCTCCAAGACATATTTGTTTGTCCTTTTGGCTGTCCATGGGATGGTCAGCACACTTCTCCAACAGCTCAAAGGCACCAATTCTTCTTCTGTCATCCTTGTTCATTGTCTAGCTCTCAGATGCATAACCAGTGGTTGGAAAGACCATGGCCTGAATCAGATGTACCTTAGTCCTTAATTTGGGTGTTGTTGGGGTTTTTGTTTGTTTTTGTAGTCCATGGTATATTCAGTACTCTGCTAATACCACAATTCAAAGACATCAATTCTACTTCAGTCTTCTGTATTCATGCTTTAATTTTCATATACATATGATATGAACCCATGAAAATACCGTGCTTTGGGTCAGGTGCATTTTAATCTTGAAAATATTTTTTGTTTTTTTAACACTGTCAAGAGATACTTGAGAGAAGGTTTGCTCAATGCAAAATGGCTTTGATTTCTTGACTAACTATGACTATCTTGGGTGTTGATTTTAAATCCAAGTAAAATTACATCATTGACAACTTCAGTCTTTTCTCTCTCAAGATGTTGCCTATTTGTTAAGTCGTGAGAGTTTTTGTTTTCCTGATGCTGAGGTGTAATACATACTAAACGCAGTAGTCTTTGATCTCCTTTAGTGTTTCAAATCTTCATTTTGAACAAGCAGGGTTATGTTATCTGCACAACATAGATTGTGGTTGATGAACCTTTCTCCAATCCCGATGCCACATTCTCTATACAGTCTAGTCTATCAGATTATTTACTCAACATACATTTTGAATAAGTATGATGAAATGATACGACCCTGACATACATTTTTCCCCCCCAAGTTCAACAACCCATGCTCTATCTCTGTGTTTTATTGTTTAGTATAGCTTCTACAGAGCATGATTAAGTGTTTTAGAATTCCCATTTTCAGTTTTACCTATAATTTATTATGATACATACAATCTAAAGCCTTTGTATAGTCAATAAAACAGAGCAAACTTTTTAAAAAGTTCTCTGTCTTCAGCCAAGATTCATCCGTCATCAGAAAAAAAATCCCTTATTCTATAGTCTCTTCTGAATCCAGCTTGAATTTCTGTTTACTGTTGTTGTGATGGTCCAGCCATTTTTTAGTGACCTTCAGTAAGATTTTACTTGTGTATAATATTAGTGGTATAATATTAATAATTTTGCATCCATTAGAACACCATTTTTTGGGGGTAATAAGCACAATTATGGATCTCTTTAAGTCAGCTGGGTAATGGTCTTACCAATTTCTTGGCATAGACAAGTGAACTCTTTCAGGGTTGCATGGTAAATGCAATGTTAGTTACTAATTTCTTTTTTAACAGAATACAATGAAATTGAAAAGAAGCACAGGTAGTAAATATGGCATGAGAAAGAAAGGTGGGAAGCTAATCAGAGACCATGACTGATCCAAAGCCTCTGTAAATTTTCACTGAAATTAATAACAAAGTTAAATTAAAAAAAAAAGAATTGTTAGAGTAAGGATGGCAATGGAACCACCTTACCTCTGTAACTTGATTTGTGCCACTATTAGAACCTCTACTCAGAATATTATTGCTTTTCAATTTTTGACTCATGCACTTTTAACTTGTTAGTTATCTTCTAGGCTGCAACACTTCCATGATATATCTTCAAGGATATGAACATGTACGGCTAAGCACAATTGATAACAGTGCATCTAAATTCCAAAATCAACCTCCATAATAGTCTATGTGTTTCCTACTGCCAAAGGGGCCCTTTAGAATAGTGAGAGAAGACCTTCACCCTGAAACCTACAGTGTCCCTTTTCAGCAGGAAGTAGCTAAGAGAATACGCCATCCCCTTTTCCTTATGAATCAGGGTGAAGTCAGGGAGGAGTGATAGGGAATGGCAAGGGACACACTGACAAAGGAGATTAATCAGAACTGGCTTTGACAAGCACTGTGGCAATTGGACAATTAAAACAGACATTGGCGGGGGGGGGAGGGGGAAGAAGAACGAATTGGGGAGGAGGCTGGAGAAAACAGTGCAACAATGAATGAATGAGAACCCAAAATCTCTGTAAATGTTCATTAAAACTAATAAAATTTAATAATAATAAAAAAAAGAAGAGAAAAAAAAAGACCATGACTGAGAGAGGGCCCAGGATAGAGGGCTCACTCAGGGTCCTAGCCATAATCCTATTACCATTGAGTTGTTTGAGCTCCTAGAACAGAGAACTGCCTTAGAGAAGATCCATACATTTGATTATTTGGCCTAGTAGTTGACATAAAGAAAGGAATAGAATTCTCTGTCTTATCCTGAGAGCCTATGAGAATAAAGGCTAACTAGGAGATGTAACTCTTCATGCTACTGAAAGGAGAGATTTTGTCTTATGACTCTAGTCATAAAACCTAGCATTTTACTTTCATATGCTGTGTCTCCAAATAAAAATAATCTTTACAATTTGTACACTGGTAGGTTCCTTGTTGACTTTCCTCCTCTTTTCTTATGTGTACAGGTTGATGGCACAATGACAGTATATATCAGAATAGCAAGGCATTTCTCTTGGTGTGGTTTTGGGCTTGGGTAACTTTGCAGAGTACCTTGAGAATGAATAGACTGGACAGTTTTTCAGGGTATTGCCCATGAAGTTGAATCCCTAGAAAGAATATTTTTGATGAACACTGAGTAGCAGGAAGCTCATGCTTGTACAACCTGACACCAGAAGCTATGAGTCTGTTTGTTTTAAGAGTCAGCTCATCTGATGGCATCATTAATGGGTATTGACTATGGACATTTGACTAAGGAAATTCATCTGAGCTTGAGTCTTTGGGCTAAGGGAATGCCTGAAGTGTTCAGGAGTCTTTTTGATTTGGGTATTAGAAAGAAGAGAAATGAAAACGTCAATGAAGGGACAGCATTTTTTTGCCTTTGGCCAGAGTTTGCAAATTGGCAGCCTGGATGCTCGTTAGTTTTGTTTGGTTAACACACATTAAAAAAAAATGATGTAGCAAAGCAGGTATTATAATTGGTTTCATTGAAAGGATGGATATATATAATATATAATTAATATATAATATATAATATATATAATTTCCATATCAGGAACATTCAGTGTTCCTTTTTCATGATGCACTTTGAGGGATCTTAGTACTAAGAAGTTGTGCTGCCTACCTGAAGGCAGGCAGTTCAAATCAATCCCCTGCTTCTCAGGAGAAAGATGAGCTGTCTCCTCCCCACGTGATTGATGGCCTCTGAAAATTTGCTGGCAGGTCAACTATGAGTTGATTCTGACTTACTGGCACCAAACAACAAGAAAGTATTTTATGTACTTATGATACTTGTTTGATCCTGTGCATGTTTTGATTTGTGACATCTGCTGGTATTGTACAGTATGATGCAAAGTTTATTTAAGTTTCAGAGGCAGCCTGAAAGAGGTAGTGACTAGTCTGGGTGGGAGATAGGTCATAAAAGATGTCAATTAGGGGGTGGGTGGTGGGTGCTCCAAGATTGAGATTGGAAGGATATGGAGGTGTTTTCCATGCATATTATTTTGATAGGAGAAGGTATTATAAAGAGAGCAAAGTTCATGTGCAAAGACAATTGTGTTTAATTATGTTTTAGTGTTATATTTTAGGGGAATTTTGTTTTATGGGGAGTTTTGTTATGTTTTAGGGGAGTTTTATATTATGTTCTAGCATTATGTTTTAGGGGAGTTTTGAGTAGATTCAAGTCCTGGGGCTCAGTGAGCAAGGTAGGTCCTAAGCAGGATGTAGTGTGAGGAGTAGATCTGCTATGTTTGAGGAGGTTGGCAGTGAGGAATCATGAGAAGGTTGTTAAAGCAGAGCATTGGCACGCTGGGTTTATGTTAAAGAAAGATTATTTCCTACACAGCCAAGAGAAATGGCTCCATGAGGAAGGACTTGGAATACTCTAGAAGAGATAATTAATTCCTGAATTAGTGTGAATTGGAGAAAGAGGCTGATGTGAAAGATATTTAAGTGAAAAAAATGGACATGGCTTGGCAGTTGCCTAGCTATGATTGAGAATGGAGGAGGAATAACAGGAAAGGATGGAGATGCCATTGACTGAGATGGATATGTAAGAGTAAGGCAGACATGGGAAGGGTGACGTGTTCAGCTTAGTACAGGGTGCATTTAGATGGATATAGGATATATAGTGGGATAGTAATTGTTCTGGAATGCCATTTTTCTTAGGTGCCTTAAAGTTAACTCATTTTAAGAATTACTTGACAGCTTTAAAAATATATGTAGAGATGTTATTTCAAAACAACTGAAGCAGTGGTTAGGGGAGAGGCCAGGGAAGTCCTAGGGGATTTGGATATGCGCTCAACATGGAGGGCTAGTCAATTGTGACTCTGGTGAATGAATAAGAGAATGTATCTGAAAGAACGGACCAGATAATTTAAGGAGGTTAGTAGGGAGGGAGACTAAGAGAAAAGAGTACTTGAGGGAATTCTTGCCCAATGTCCCCCAAACCTGATTTTTTCATAATGAATTCTGTGAAAGTTGTAAAACAATGAAAAAAATTTTTCTTTTACTTTTCCAAGAGGATAGTGTACTAGGGGGGATGGCTGGGAGGGAAGAAAAGAGCAATAATGAATGAATGGAAATGTAAAGTCTCTAAATTTTCATTGACATTAATAATAAATTAAAGAAAATATTAGAGGGGGAAGAAAGAAAGGTTGGGAGCAGGGCTTCAGAATGAAAAAAAGAATAGATCCATGCTGCTCTGGTGGGTTCCACTGAGATTAGAGCGCTTTTATTCATAGTAGCACCTTTATCCTGTCCTCAAATGATACAAATGAAATTGATAAAATATAAATACTTTCAGTAATGGTGATATGTAAGTTAACTACTTCTAAAGGCAGGTCACTGGCTCTTCCCAGGAGAGACTGAGCATAACAGTCAGTAAAGGGACTAATAGAGGAGTCAGACTGTTGGAAATGTTGACATTGCCCTTGATAGTGTCTTGCTTGATGATTGAGTTGTTTGGAGAAGGGGATAGAAGGGAAAAGAGACTTACTCAATGACCTCTAGTGCCCTTTCCAGCTTCAAGTTTAACAACCAGCCTTGTTTTAGAGACATTCTTCCCTTTTGTTGTTTTGGAACCAAAAGAATAGAGCAATCTGCAAAGTAACCATTTAGCAATTCTATTTTTATTGATTCTCTAGTAAATGTTCAATGTTTGACTTCTTTAAATGCTTTTGGAATGCATTCATGCATGCCTCATAGTGTCCACACACTGTAAAGTATTATATTGGTCAGAAAATGCTTTTCTGTATAGCACTGACTTGTCTCTACAAAAGACCTGTCTTCAAAACTCTATAGTGGATAATTATGACAAGAAGGAGGCCTGTTGCTTAGGCTCTTTTGAAGATCACTCCACTTGACTTCATCTTTTAGCACACAGTAAAGGATAGGGCTGTCACATTTACCATTTGGGTTTGGAGTGTAACTTCTTTATTGTGGATTTGTTGGTCCTGGGCACTTTCAGATTTATTTTTGTGGTAGGATGTTTTGTCTGCCATTTGCATCTGTATTTGGAACTGGAATGGGGTATAATTTTTAAATCAAGACCCAAAGCAGTGGAAAGATTTTTGTTTTTGAAGTATACTTTTCATTTAGTGTTGTTAGGCTATCTTCTTGTAAGAGGTAATGAATTTGATCTTTGTACTGAAATGTCAAAAAATGATTCTTGAAATTTTTTTAACTGCAGTGATCAACTACTTTAATTTTAGTTCTATGGAAGTAATGTTTTCTAAATAACATAAAACTTGTTATAAAGTGAAAAAAGAAAGAAATGACTTTATATGAGTGAAATCTAAGTATTCAGTCCTGTATATTGTCACAGGAATTCTCCATTGCTTTCTTTCCTCCCTGCCTCTCTTCTCTTGTCATAAATTTTAACAAAATGTGATGTGTGTGCATAATTGCTTTAGGCTATTCATTTCACTAAATTGAGTGCCATCTAAATGCCCTGCTCTTCTCCTCATCCTCCTGCCACTCCCAGACATTCTTCTCAGGGGACAGGCTTGGACTAGATTTGAAGGCAGGATTATCAGTGCCTTTCTAATCCCAGCTTCAGCACCAGTTAAAATCTGTGCCAGATTGCACTAGTCATTTAATCTCTGCTTTTGTGGATGACTACGAGAATCAGGCATTTGACTGTGTGGATCATAACAAATTATGGCTAACACTGAGAAGAATGGGAATCCCAGAACACCAAATTGTGCTCATAAGAAATCTATAACTAGACCAAGAAGATGTTGTCCAAACGGGGCAAGAGAACACTGTATGGTTTAAAATTAGGAAGGATGTGCATCAGGGTTGTATTCTTTCTTCATACCTATTTAGTCTGTACACTGAGCGTGAAGTAGGACTCTAACGAAGAATGTGACAATAGAATTGGAGGAAGATTCATCAACACCCTCCATTATGCAGATGACACAACTTTGTTTGCTGAAAGTGAGCAGGATATGAAATGCTTGGTCCAAAAAAAGATCAAGGACTATGGCCTTCAATATGGATTGCATCTCAACATCAAGAAAACAAAGGTCCTCACTACAAGGCCTACAGTCAACATTGTGATAAATGGGGAAAGGATTGAAGCTGTCAATGATTTAGTCTTATTTGGATCAACAGTCAACAACCTGGTACCAGCAGTCAGGAAATTAGGAAATGTATTACACTGGAAACTCTGCTGTCAAGGCAAATGCTGAAGAGAAAATATCTCAGTTTGAAGATTAAGGTACACATGATTATGGCTGTGGTATTCTCAATCACCTGCTACACATCAGAGAGCTGGACAATGAATAAGGGTGACAGAAGAATTGATACCTTTGATTTGTGATGCTAGAGAAGAGTATGGAATATCTATGGAGTACCAAAAGAACAAACAGATGTGTCTTGGAAAAGAGGAAGCCAGAATGCTCCTTGGAGATGAAGCTTCGTCTTTGATACTTTGAACTTGTAGCTAGGCAAAGCTATTCCTTGGAAAGGGACACCATGTGTGGGAGGACAGAGGGTCAGTGAAGGAGAGAAATACCCTTAACCAGAGGGATTGACACATTGACTTGAGCAATGGGCCATAGGGTGTCTGAGATGTTGCGGGCGGCACAGGATAGGGCAGGGTTCAGGTTGGCTATTCATTAGGGTCTCTATGAGTTGTACTCAACCCTATAGCACCTAGCAACAACAGTAGGAGATTTGGATGGAGAGACAGTATGTGTGTATTCATTTGTTTATTTAAGTAATAAAGATTTGACAAGGATGGAGTACATTTTACAGTACGTTAGAATCATCAGAGAGGGGCCTATTAGAAATTGCAGAGTCTGGTCTCACCCTCAGAGACTCTGATTCAGAATTTTAAAAGCACCACTGGTAAGCCACGTAATGTTTGAGAAGCAATTGAAGGCCTCAATTTCTGAAATTTTCAGATTCATAACAATATAAAAACTAATTTTAAAGTTGAAATTACTGTTATGACCTTTATTTATGATGTTATTATAATGCATTCTCTAAAAAATTCATCTGTCTGAAAGTTAAAATGAAAGCAAGTGGGTTGTTGGTTTGCCATACACTGGACCAGTGAAGACTGCCCACCAAGAGCACTGTATTGTGTTTCAGGGTCATGGCCTAGTTGGTAAGGAGCTGTGCTGCCAGTCCAAAGGCAGGCTGTTCAAATCCCCTAGTTGCTTTGCAGGAAAATGTGGGCAGTCTGTTTTCTTGTGATTTACGTCCTCTGAATATAAAGGAGGGTCAGCTGTGAATTGTTCTGTTGTCTTTACACAGAGCAAATCCTCACATTTTCAGTGAAGAGGAGCAAGGAGCTATAAAGTGGGAAACCCAGATCAACTGCCATTGAGTCAACTGTGACTCATAATGACGCTATAGGAGAGAGTATAGAACCAGCCTCGGGCTTTCTGAGGATGGGGCTCTGTGGAAGGGGACTGTCTCATTTTAGTCGTTTTGGTTAAAGGACTGCCCACCTTTTAGTTAGCAAATGAATACTTTAACCATTGCTCTCCTTGGAAAGTAGGAAGGAATTGTAAAAGAAAATCTGAAAAAGAAAAAACAAGTATTGGGTGACCCAATCTGTATCTCTTATCTGCCTGCTGAAATTTCTTTATAGAAAGGTAGCTTGTATACCCTAGAAAGGTCTTTTTAGTCAGGATAGCTTGAACTACACTTAAAAGAGCGTTTTCAGTGAGTGAGCAGTCCAAAGACGTAATGAATAATTTTGTAAGGTAGTGAGTTTACTGTTGTGGAAAGTGTCCCAGCAGGAACGGAAGAAAGAAGAGGGGCTAATAGGTGAAATTAGATAATCTCAAGGGCTTTTGCTCAACTATGAGATACTAGAATTTTTTTCATTTTCTATTAGTTTATTTACAAAATTCAAATACATTGTTTTTAAGAACAATAATTTCAGAACATTATACAAGAATCCAAAAATAAAAATAAAGCTAGTCAAGCCATAATCAGGCAATTGATTATTAAAACCAACACACTCATGCTCTTATGCACAGAAATGATAAATTCCAGGACGGTTTTGGGTCTCCTTTGAAGTTTATTATTTGCAGGTGTAGACGCTCTTAGTTTTAGCTTGTAATGTTTCTCGAAGTGAGGCTCTTTCTTGGACTGTCTTTGATGATTTGGTGTTTATACATCATGTCTGCTGTGAATTTGGAAAGCACTAAATTCATTCCTTAAAGATCAGAGGAGCACTGGATAAAATAAATTAAAAGGTTTCTTCTGGTACTTTGTATTCTTATTTTCTGACTGGAGTCTGCCTTCAGAGATCTATTTAAGGGAGGAGAAAGTCATGGCCTTTTGTCCAAATTTAATCAGGCAATGTGAGGTTTTAAAGCTAATGGCTTATTTAAAATCACATGAAAATATGTTGTCTGTGGCCTGAGTTTTTATTCCTGAATAAGTTAGAGAGTAAAATGCATGATTTCTAGCACAATAAATCTTGTATCTGCTGTGAGTTTTGATGTCATTAAGAAGGGGGGCAGCAAAGCATTATCACTGTTTGTTTCCTTTTTTTTTTTTGGTCGAATTGGTCATTTTCCCTTATCTTGAAAGGCCACAGTAAATGTTGACTTTGTTACTCCAACTGCCAGTGATTGTAAGTTTTAAGATAGGTGCTTTTAGCCCCTGCTTTTATTTTTTCTGCTTCTCTTGATTCCACTGCTCTAGCTCTAAATTGAGGCCAGATGTGTGTCAACATAGAGAAACCCTGACTGCCTCTCTTGTTCTCACCCTCCCCAGATATTAATAAAAGAAGGAAACTGTGACACCAGGGACAGCCACTGTTAGCATTCTTCTGTAATTTCTGTCCATTATTTCCCTGCAGGGTCTTTATGAGATCTGCATGTGTTTCTGTTCTGTGCTTTAATATGCTCACTTTTTAAACTCAGCACTTCCCTGTGACCTGACAAGTTTCTTAAAACAATGCCTATCAATGTGTAAGTGTGCTGCACTCTGTTTTCACATTTGGTTATTTTCATGTGGAATGTTCAGTTTCAGTCATAATTCTAAGATTATGTAGAAAAGGTAAACAATATCAAGAATATGTAGAAAAGTTAAACAATAAAAAGGATAAAAACAAGGTTGTAAAATATAAAACTTTTAAACCATATTCTTACTTAGCATACCAAAATAAACCACCATTCATGTTTTATAGACACAACTCTTCACGGTCTGTATTTATATATATATATATATATAAAATTTGGTTACGAAACAGAAAGTACAAGTAAAAATGATTCAGATTCTCATCACCTAGAAATATTAACTCCTCAACAAGGTGACTTGACACAGTGACTGTATCAATATGCTTGAGTCTATCTGAGATTGTAAGAATGGTGCAGGATGGAGCAATGGTCAGATCTGTTGTTCACAGAGTCTCTTTGAGTTATAGTTCATTTGTAGGCATTTGACGTTTTTTGTATATACCCTTTCCTATTCTGTTCTTGGAGAAGGATATGATGCTGGGAAGGGTGGAGGGTTGGCAAAAGAGAGGAAGACCCTCAATCAGGTGGATTGACACGGTGACTGCTGCAGTGGGCTCTTGTGTGTCAAGATGTGGCACAAGATAGAACAGGGTTCAGATCTTTTCATAGGGTTTATATGAGTTATATTCAACTTGACAGCACCTAACAACAATAGTACTGAAATACACTTACATGCACACATGTGCACACACATACGCACAAATTTATATAACAAAAAAATGACACTTATTTATAATAAAAGTGATACATACACTTCTGAACTCCTGGAAGATTTAAATACATAAAAAATTGACTTAAATCTTTCCATGGACTGCCAGAGAGCAAACAGATCTGAATTGGAGAGGGTAAAACCAAGTTGATCCTCGGAGGCAAGGGCTTTGAAGCTCTGTCCCACAAACTTTGGGCACGTGGCCAGGAGGGACCAACCCTTGGAGAAAGAAAGGGTGGCGGAACAGTGCAGGAGAGGAAGACCCTGGATAGGATGGATTGGCATAGTAACTGTGGTAATGGGGGTAGAGGTGTTGGAGACAGTGAGACTGGCTCAGGATAGGGAAGAGTTCAGAACTATTGTGTGTAGGGTTGCTTTGAGTCACAGGCAACTTGAGGGCACATAACAACAACAGCAAAAACAGAATCTTTCAACTAAAAAAATAAACAAAAAGTAGTGATGTTGACCACTTTTTCTAATATATACACATGTGTATATAAAGTAATGCTTTTTAAAATAATAAAAATGATTCTAGACTATTTATTACCCTGTGTGTGTGTTCACTTAGAAACACAGGAAACAGTTCTATGTCAGTAAATATACAGTTCCATTTGTTTTGGTGTGGATTTCTTGTTGTTTTTTGAATCTTAACAGTTGGTTCTCAATTTGTCTATGTGTATTAGACCTTTCACCAGTATCTCTCCCTTTGAACTGCTCTCAATTCTTATCTCTCTGCCTCTGCCCTTCAGTCTGTGTAATTTCTCCACAGCAGTGGTTCAGTTTATTAATTCTGTCTTCACTTGGTGTCAGGGCTTTGATCCAGTTGATTCCATTTCTACCTTTTTCTGAGAATGTGCATTTCCACCCCAGATACATAGGATCAGAATTTAGATTTTAACGAAACAACAAATAACTCATTGCCCTCAAGTTAAAACTGACTCATAGCTGACCCTCCAGCAGATTTTCAGAGGCTGCAAGTTACACAGGAGGTGAGAGCCTATCTTTCTCCAGAGGAGCAGCTGGGTGAATCCAAACGATCTGCCTTTGGCCCGGCAATATAGTGCCTTACCCACTAGACCACCAGAGCTTCCTACACTTTAACAAGGTCTGTAAAAATCTTCTGGGAATCATTAAAATGTAGATTCTGATTCAGTTTATATGAAGTGGAAAGATGAATATTCAGCAGAGGGTGGAATTGAAATGAACTGATTAGAACCTCTGCTTGTATTTTAGTTAGCTGTTTAACCCACCTTTGATTTTTCTGAGAAATTCTATATTTTTCAGTTCTAGAAATTTGACTATTTCAAATTTTTACGTTTTTAACATATTCTTAGTATCTCCATGTATTTTTAAACATACTCAGCTTTTTCTGGTTTGTACCACATAATTCCAGTTAGAAGAATTGACGTCTTTGAGCTGTGATGTTGGAGAAGAGTAGTGAATATTCTTTGGTCTGCTTAAAGAACAAACAGAACTTAGAGATGGTGCTCCTTGGATGCGAAGGTGATAAAGCTTCATCTCACACACTTTGGGCATGCTGCTAGGAGAGACTATTCCTTGGAGAGGGACATCATGCTTGGGAAGGTTGAGGGACAGCGAAGGAGAGGAAGACCTTCAGCCAGATAGTTTGATGCAGTGGCTGCAGCAGTGGGCTGGAGTGTGCTAGAGAGTGTGAGGACAGCACAGAGTGGGGCAAGGTTCGAATCTGTGGTTCATGAATCACTATGAGTCATACTCAACTTGACAGCACCTAACAACAACATTGTACCACCTAATTCCAGGTAAAAGAAGACGACTTTGAAAATCTGATTCTACTATTTGTTATTTTTTTCATGATTTTTGTATATGTTGGCTAATTACCCTACATTTCTTTTTTTTAGTGTGCTCATGGTTTTAGAAGCTTTTCTCTGGGAATTCTTTGAGGACTTAGGGTAGATTTTTCAGGAAGAACTTGAATTTGTTTCTACTTGATGCCTTAGAGACAGTAATGAGAATATTCAGCTGGAAATTTTGAGTTTTGGGAGTGGCCACATAAAGAATATGAATCCAAGTCCTCAATCTACTTGAGGTTAAATATCTTGATATAAATTCTCAGGAAAGACTCTTTCTTACCTAGATCTAAGTCTGACACAGTCTCATTTTCTTATCCTCTCCCTTTGTGACATAACACACTATTTCCCCCTAATTTTACTCCTTTGGGAGGACCCCTTTTAAGATGTCTTAGCTTTTTGCAGGAGTCTTTGTTATGACTTCTAATTTCCACTTGGTTTCTATTAGAAAAAACCCCAAAATTGGATGTCATCTGGGATTGGTGGACTTCAGTGCTCGTTACCTTGATTGATTCCTGTTTCTTGACATATTATGATTTATGGGAAGATTTTGACTTCTTTTTTGCTTGGATAAACTTTCAGAAAAGTAGAGGTATATGTGAATGTGTTCCCAGATGTCCTCTGCTACCTGCCCAGCAGTTTTTGGTATTTTTTAACTGGGAGAGTTTGGGTTTTCCCCTCAGACTGTTTATTCTTTTTTTTTTTTTTTTAAACCACTATAAAAGAAAAATTTTATTTAAAAAAAGAGACAATCTTGATAAAGAAGGAAGTTCAAGCTGCTCTGTGAAATTTGCAAAAAAGAAGGTCCTGGGCATTGATGGAATACCAATTGGCATATTTCAACAAACAGATGCTTACCTGGACATGCTCACCAGGCTGTGCTTAGAAATCGAGAGGACAATCTGACTGGAAGAGGTGCATATTTACTCCCATTACAAAAAAAGATGATCCAACAGATCCTAGGCCTTATTTATTTTCTTAAAAGAAGACTTTGTCTATATAATCCTTGAGTATTGCAACTTGAGACTTCAATTTGTTCTTCAGTTTTTTGAGCATAAAAAATGCTGAGCATGTTCATTATTTTTGGTTTTCTAACTCTAGCTTTTTGTACATTCTGTTATA
>NW_006399802.1:18027707-18055486 GCF_000299155.1 Elephantulus edwardii | reverse complement strand
TTCATAAACATTTACAGAGATTTTGGGCTTCCACTCATTCATTGTTGCACTATTCTCTCTACCCTCCTCCCAGTTTGTTCTTGTCCAAATGCCCAGACTGTTTATTCTTTCACCAAAAGACAGGTTGCTTTGGGAAAAGTCTGCTGTCAGGGACCTCTCCAGAGTGGCACGATATCAGTCTGGTGACTAAGGTACACCTGATCCAGGCCATGAACTTCTAAATTGCTTACTATGCATCTGCGAGCTGGATAGTAACTAAGGATGACAGAAGAAGAATTTATGCCTTTGAGTTGTGGTGCTGGAAAAGAGTATTGAACATACCAAGGATTGTCAAGACAACACACAAGTCTGTCCTGGAGAGGGGAACAGGTTGCTTCTTGGAGGCAAAGATTTTGAAGCTCTGGCACACATACTTTTGGCATGTTGCCAGGAGGGAAAAGTCCTTGGAGAAGGACATTATGTTTGGAAGGCTAGATGGTCAACACAGGAGAGAAAGGCCTTGGATGACATGGATTGGCACAGTGACTGTAGCATTAAGTTGGTCCAAATGTGTCAGAGATTTTAAAGTTGGCTCAGGATAGGGCAGAGTTCAGAGTCATTGTTCATAGGGTGACTATGAGTTGTAATTGACTCAAAGGCACTTAACAACAACATTATTCTCTCAGGGAGATCGGGTAGCTTCATAGTAAGGAGTTGTGCTACCATTCCAAAGGTCGGAGATTCTACTCCACCAGCTACTCCACAAAGAAAGATGGGCAGTCTCCTTTTGTGTGATTTACAGCCTCTGAAAATTTGCTGGAGGGTCAGTTATGAGTTTCTTCTGAACTGATGGCACATAACAACGACAGCATTCCTGGAAGAGGGAGTCCACAGCTTTGCATTTTAACCAAATAGATTTCATCCTTTGAATATGTTGTTTATTTGCTTAAAAGATCCTTGTTGCTGGAGCCTAAAGGTTACTTTCGATTTCACTGTTAGAATGTTGCAGTGGATGTAGTCATCATTTACTGTAGGTCTCTGATTATTTCCTCAGGATAAATATCTTGAAGTGGAATTGCTAGACCAAAGGGTATGCTATCTGATGGTTGAAAGACATTACTTGGACGTTTGCCAGATCTTGATAGTATGATGATTTCAATTGAGACTCATGAGCTCAGTATTTGAAAATGCCACACCTTAATTACACTCAGTATTATAATTTTTTGTGTCTCCAGTTTGGAGCAGTTGGATACTGGCTGAAAGTACAGGATACCAGTAGAATGTCTATTTGTGCTTTATTGACTATGCAAATGGATTTGAGTGTGTGGATCATAACAAGTTGTGCCTGACCATGAGAAGAATGAGAGTCCTGGAGCTCACACTGGAGCTCATGCAGAACCTGGACCTGGACCAGGAGGCTGTTGTATGAACAGAGTAGGGGAGCACTGCATGGTTTAAAATGGAGTAGGGAGTGCATTAGGGTTTATTCTGTGAATAAAAGTGTGGCATCAAGTTGGAGGGAGATTCATCTAGAACCTGCGTTATGCAGTTGATACAACCTTACTTGCTGAAGGTGAGGAGGATTTGAAGCACTTCTTGCAGAAGATCCTTCAGTATGGATTGCATCTCAATGTCAAGAAAACAAAGATTCTTACCACTAGACTAATATGCAGTAGCATGATGGATGGAGAGGAGATTGAAATTATCAACAGCTTCATCTTGCTTGGATTTACAGTTAACACCCTTGATATCAGCAGTCAAGAAATAATAAAATGCATTGCATTGGGAAAATCCACAGTTATAGACCTCTCCAGATTTGGAAACAAGAATGATGAGGCTTCACCTCACATACTTTGGCTATGTTGCTAGGAGGGGCTAATCTTTGGAGAGGGACATGATACTCAGAAGGGTGGAGGGTCAGCAAAGGAGAGGAAAACACTCAACCAGGTGGATTGACACATGGAATGCTGCAATGGGCTCTAATGTGTCAGGAAATGTGAGGATTACACAGGATAGAAAGGGTTCAGATCATTTGTTCATAGGGTCATTATGAGTTGTACTTGATTTGACAGGACCTAAGCAACAAAAACAACAGCAACAGCAATAATAATGTTTTAGGGGAAACCTGGTGGCTCACTGGTTAAAATCTTCAGCTGCTGACTAAAAGGTGAATGGTTTGAACCACTAGCTGCTCTGTGAGAAGATGCTAAGACAATCTGCGTGGGTCCACTTTGAGTTGGTTCTGATGCAATGGTACATAATTACAACAAATTGACATGGGAGGATATTGTCCATCTCTCCCCAGAGGAGCGGCTGGTAGATTTGAACCACATGCCTTTGGATTGGCAGCATGATGTCTTACTTCTAAGCCACCAGAGTGATTTAGGAGGCTAGAAAGGCTCTCTTTCATTCTGGAGGAAGCACCCTATTTAGCATCTGGAGGCCTGGCATTCTTTGGAGATAACCATGTGTCTTGACCTTGCCTAGTGTTACGGAAGCTTCCCAGTGCAGGGGCATAAAACCAAAAGGATGCACTCTGCTCCTGGAGATTCTTTCACATGGCATGGAGAGCCCTTGTGTGGGCTCACTTTCCTCTCCTTTTGCCCCTTGTTAAGTAGACGGTGTTATAGGTCATTATTCTTTGGAAAACGATATAATGCTGGGAAGAGTGGAGCATCAGCAGAGAAGAGGAAGACCCTTATCGAGATGGATTGACATGGTGACTGTAGCAGTGGGCTCAAGAGTGTCAGAGATGATGAGAATGGCACAGGATAGGGCAGCATTCAGGTCTGTTGCTCATAGGGTTGTTATGAGTTGTACTTGGCTACACAGCACCTAACAACAACATTGGCCACACCATAGGGAAATCCTTTTATATCAGATCACAGCTGTGATGGGATTAACTGCTGTTGCCTTTCTTCCTTAAACCTTTTGCAATTATTAGGTTCATCATATCATAAGGGGCCATTATGTAACTTCCACATTATGTCATTACATGCATGTATTTTTTGGGTGGGGCACCATTTCAATAACATGTATTTACATTTTCTTTTAATTAACAATGTTTTAAGTGTTTAGTCATTTTTATCAAATTTTCTTTTGTTTTTTTTTTCCTCTGGCATTATTTTATGATAACTACTTCTAACTCTAGGATTATGTGAGTTTATATATATATATATATATATGTATATGTATATATATTTTCTATATGTATTTTTAGGTATGTTAAGGTTTTAGTTTCTTAATTCTAAGTCATAGAATATTTGATTATGTGATGTCTGATGACATCACACTAATTTATCTGTCTCATATGGCTGCATATTTTTAAATTTTACCTGGTTTACATAATTGGAGGTATGATTTGGGCAAGCCAAATCACTTAGGAATGTGTATGTGTGCTTGTGTATTGTAATTGTAATTCTTGAATGTGGAACTGGCGTGGCATAGGATTTGTATGTGACTATTTAGGTAGGCCTTGGGGAATTTACTATTCATGTTGAAAAAGTAGAAGAGTGTGTTAATGGGTTAGTTAGGAAATGTGTTAAGGGAGCAGGTTAACCTATAATGATTGACAACTATATGGTTAACTTCTTGATGTGGGGTTTTTTTCCCCCCCTCCTTAATGGTCTTTGGAAATAGAGCATATGAGGCTAGCTAAAAATCTTCATCAAGGACTTTTTAAAAAAAAAAAATCTTCATCAAGGTTTTCAGTGACTTAAGCTGAGAAGTCTTTATATAATAGTGCTTTGTATCTTTTTTTTTTTTTTTTAGTGCTTTGTATCTTGAGTAGTATGTTCTCTTGAGTGCAGAAGACTCAGTGAATTTTCATAAATTATTAGACAAAATAATTTGGTTATGAAATACAGTTTAGGCATGTTTAAGTAGTTTGTACTTTTAGGCAAACCAATTCTTTAATTCATTTTTTTATTTCTAGTGGTCGTAGAAAATTGTTTATTCAATTTTCCCCCTTCATCAACATATTCTTTATTTAGCACCAACTTTAAGCAAGGCACAGTGAGCATTTGACAAAAGATGATTATGGTATTGACTTTTTCCTCAAGGAATTCAAAGTTCAGCTGAGGAGATTGCCACATAAGTGCATACAGTTTAGTGTGATAAGTGTTATCAATTATGTGCCAGGTATAATTCTGATGGCATAGAGAGGTGCAGCCAACTCACTGCAGATGTGTTTGGTGACTTAAAAAAGAGGTACCTGAGGCTTGAGCTGGACATTGGAAGATAAATAGGAATTTACCTTGTGGATAGCAGAAGAAGAGGGCATTTTAGTAATGTAAATGCAGTTGGACAAAGCATGAAATAACACAATGTTTTCTAGGATTTCCTGGAAGTTTAGTTAGTGAGTAATGGCAGACTTGTTAGGCGAGACCTGGCTGAGACAAAGGTCAGAGCACAGAAGATGTGGTAGCTGAGCAGTCTGAAGTTTACCCCTCAACATCAATTATTAATGTTTGGAAGATTTCTACAGATTTATACGTTAACTCATTTTAGGGGGCTAAGTAGGAGAGTGACTAAGGAATGAGTTTAGAGATAGAAATTTTGCAGTTGTCCAAGGTAGATAGCAGTGGGGGCTGTTAGAGTGTGGATTGAAGTAGTGTTAAAAAAGTATAGTGAACAGGATTTAGTGACACAAACTCAATGTAGAAAACTACAGTTGAGTTTGGAATATTTTATAATTTGAGGTTCTCAAGTCGTGAAAGGTCAGTTGGAGTATAAGGATATGTTGTCAATGGTGATTCATGTTTAATCATTATCCGCATGTAGGTATCTGTAGAATCTGTTAGTGCAGGTAGGAGACGGGGATTAAGCAAAAGCAAAACAGAGAAGGGCTTGTGGTGCAGTGGTTAGCACTCAGCTGCTGACAGGCTGGTGGTCTGAATCTGTCCGGTGACTCTGTGAGAGAAAGACTTGGCACGCTGCTCCTCTAAACATGACAGCCAAGAAATCCTTACCAGGTGTAGTTTTACCCTGTCACTCAGGGTCACTGTGCATTGAAATTGGCTCCAAGGCATCCAAAAACAACCCAAGTAAATAATTTAGAATTCACCAGCCTTTCCATATAGGCAGAGGAAGAGAATTCTGCAAGCTTGTCTGGGAAAAAACTATCAGAGAGTTGGATAAGAATTGAGGGAACATGATGTCAGGAGCAGGACAGGTTTAAGAAGAGAATGATTAACTCTGTCAAACGCCACTAACAGGTCGAATAAAAACGATAAGGACAAAGAATGCCCTTACTCTTTCTCAAAGCTTTGAGGGTGGATGCAGAGGCCATGCTGTGTGGTGTCAGAATGCAAAAGCAGACTGTTCTTTCAGTGTTCTTGGCTTTAAACAGAGAGAGAGAAGGAGGGAGAAGAGAAAAGGAGAGAGAAAAGAGAGGAAGAAGAATTTGTTATCAAGGGAACATTATTTTTTCTTCTTTTGAGTTAGGAATTTTCACATACATTTTGCTTATATTCTAAGGACTAGAAATGAGAGAGAAAAAAAAGAATGAAGTTATTACAGAAAAGACATAGGATGAAAGAAACTTCTGGTGGTCTAATGGTAAGAAACTGTGCTGCAATCCCGAAGGCATGTGGTTTGAATCCACCAGCTGCTCCACAGGAGGAGGGACAGTTTCCTCCCTTGCAATTAACTGCCCCTGAAGAACTGCTGGAGCATCAGCAATAGGTCAGCAGTTAGTTTAAAACTAGACAAGGCCAATTGTGAACCGGGATGGGAGGAGGAAAGGCCGTGCCAAAGTTGATGATGGTGGTACTGTCATTGGCAAATTCAGCTTTCCAAGGCAAGCATTTCAGCAGTGTTTATGGGCACAGAGAACAATGGCAGCTGCCTGTTAGTACATGACAGAGCCTTGATTATGGACTCATAGAATAAGTAGTATTATATTATCCCACAATTTAGACTTAGGATAAACAGTATTGAAATAATGAACATGACTTTTGGCACTACTAGCAATATAATGACATTGTGCTTGGGTCAGTGAAACAGAGGAAGAAGACTCTCAACGAGATGGATTGGAACTGTGGCTTAAACAGAGCAGAGGATGGTTCAGGATTGGCTGGGTTTCTTTCTGTTATCAATGTGAGCTGGAGCCGAGTTGATGACACCCGACAATGCCAGTATGAGACTGTTACATGCCAACTGGAAGAACATTGTTGTTATGTGCCCTCACATTGGGACCGATGTATAGCTGACCCTCCAGAGGGTTTTCAGAGGTTTTAAATTGCATGGGAGGAGATTGTCTATCTTTTCCCCCTCAAAGTAGCTAGTAGATTTATACTGCTTGACTTTGGGTTGGCAAAGCAACTCCTTATCACAAGGCCACCAGAGCTAGTAAAATGTAAATAACTTACTTTTGAATTATTGCTGTTTAACTTAATTCTATTTTTTATGACATTTTTTATTTCCATGAGCCTCATGAACCTGACATGCTATCAAAGGTTTTGCATAGTTATTACTAAGATATGTGCATCTATCTCACTGTCACCTCCACAAGGCTTTCTTTGGCTCCAAAGCTTTAGCTGTGGGCTAATGCTCTTGGGAAGGAGGGTGTTTCCATCTCGCCCATATTGCATTGACACCTGGGTTATGCTGCCTGGCTGCCTGTTTTGTTACTCTGTCAGTCTCTACACTTTTTATAGTGTTTACTGTTCTCCACATTCCAGGCAGAAGGAGGTTTTCTTACAACTAAGAAGACTTTTAAAAGCATCCTCCAATGTCTGCGTGATTATAACTTTTAGGATCTGAAAAGTAGTCTTCATTTATGTTTGTGGTTCCTTCCATTGAACAAATTACATTAGGTTTCCACAGAGGATGGCATTGAGGATGAATTTTTCCCACCACCATTCTGCTATGCTTCTTGACATCCTTGATACGAAAAAGACTTGAAATGAGCGTGAGCATCTGCGGACTATCTCCTCCCCTGGGATGTTGTGGTGAAAGTTTCTGAACTTTGATTGAGGCAGCCAGCATCCTTCCTTCTGCAGGTACCAATGGATCTTTATGCTTTAAATATTTCCCTATATTTCTCTCAGAACATAGGGATTCTCATTCTGCATAGGCTGCTGATAAGTTGCTTGAGTTCCTAAATTGCCTGAGTTCTTACCGCAGGAATGCAAATTAGGCTTTCTGTAACTAATATTTCTGTATTTTATAGGGAGGTCATGTCACCTTACTACTTCAGAATTTGGATGCACATCTTTCTAGAGCCTAGCTCCTGTATTAATTCTCTTTTAATGATAGTTTTAAAAGACTTTGTTCTCTTAAGTTTACCAGAAAATTCTTGATTTATGGTTTTAGATCCCATGATTTTATCAATTTTGATGAAAGAACACTTATCTTCAGCTCTCAAAAAGCAACAGATCTTGTGTGAAGTTCACCTCCTTTATTACTTTACATTGTGTGAGATTTTCCCATCTTATGATTTTTTTTAACATTATATTCCCAATTTGAGTTATGCTTCTGGCTTTGTTTTATCATCCATAACACACAGTGACTATTGTCTGATGAAAGTAAATGCTTGTTTTGCACCAAGATAATTAGAACATGTACTTATTTAATCATCTTTTACTCTTTAGTGTACAGGTGGGATAGCTTGCAGTAAGTTTGAAAATTAGATTTTTAAGGAAATACGCTAGACAAATATTATGTATTATAAAATCTATTGTAAAAAAATCAAGCCCTATTCGTTTTAAGGAGCATTAGTTAGAACATCTCAGAGTTTCCATGTATTTGATATTAATGTGTTTAAACAATAAGAAAGTGGAAAATAGAGGTAATAATAGGATTCTTATAATTGTATGAATGTATTAAGTTGGCAATCCTGGGTAGTGCAAATGATTAAGTGTGTGACTGCTAGCTAAATGTTAGTGGTTTGAACTCACTCATGGATTCCTGAAAGGCAATCTTGGCTATTTGTTTCCAAAAGTTTACAACCCTGAAAATACTATGAACAAATTCTACTATATACACATGTGCATATGTCTACTGTGAATCCAAATGAACTGTATGGGCGACAAACAACCACTGTGTTAAATTAGCTTAATTCTAACTAAAAAATGACAGAACTCTGGTGGCCTAGTGGCAAGAAGCTGTCCTACAATCATTGAAGGCACGCAGTTCAAGGCTGCTCTGTGGGAGAAGGATGGGCAGTCTCTTTCCATGCCTCTGAAAACCTGCTAGAGCATCAACATTGGGTCAATTCCAACTCTATGGTACAAAACAAAACAACAACTACATTTTTGTAGGAGATAATAGTACTATTACAATTTTAATTGAAAAGTAACATAACTTTCCCACACAATTTTTATGCATATCATGCCAGCACTAATCATTAGAAATGTATGAGATAGGCCTGCTGTAGTTTGCACTATCCACAGGTGGTGGATGATTTTCCTATATAACAATGAAGGCCTAGGCTTTCTAGTTAAAACCACTCCCTTTTTTCTAGCTATGTAGGGCTTCGTTGGTTTCAGAAGTCTTTCCTTGGGCTAGCACAGAACCACATTCAGGCCCGTAAGTGGGGGAATGGTGTGTTATTTGCCAAGATCATCTGTATGTAGTTTCCCTGACTGAGGTGAGTCTCAGATGTACCCCAAGAGGCTCTGTACTCTGACTTCTAACATTGAAAATCCTGACTCTATTCCCTACAGAAGCCATCTTATGAAAATAGGGTCAATTTACTCCCAAGTTACAAGTCAAATAGGAGTCTTGGTTAGTGGCAAGGTGAGATTCCTTATGTTAGCTTTCCTCCCACTTCTGAATCTACTAGAACTTGAATGTCTCTCATATTTCACTCATTGCCATCAAATTGGAATCAACTCATAAGAGACTCACCTCCCTCAAGTGGGATTCTGAGGGTGTAAATCACACCTTCCCTCATCTTCCTTCTGAGGAGCTGCTGGTGAATTCGGACCACCATTTGAGGTGCTGCACTTGGGTTAGCAGTGCAACTCCCTACAGCTACCCCACCACAACTCCTCATTATCTGAACAGGCCATAAACCAGCCAGCACATTATATTGTGTAAAACCCCAAAACCAAACCTTCTTTGCACAGAACTTCTGAAAGTGCTGGGAGAAGGGAGAACAGTGGCTCATTGTCTGGTTATTTCTGAAAGCACACCTCCAGGTACCGGATGCTTCCTGCTGTTCTGCTAGGCCCCTACTCTGGAAAATGAGGTAGTGTGGGGAGGTCCAGATCTGATCACATATTTCTGTTTTTTCCTCAGCAAAACATTCACTGGACACTGATTGCTTTTAATTCAGATCCATCTGCATTGTATTTAAGAGACGTTGCTCCCAGGTTCATACAAATGTCTGGCTATTATTGTTGGTTCAGAGCCACTTTGAGTTTGTCTTTTTTTTTTTTTTGCTTGTCATCATGTGTATTTTAACTAGAAGTTGGGTGGGGACATACCAGGAAATTTGTGTTGATGACTTTATTCAGAAGTCAGTTTATAACCATTGGCAGGACTTACTGATTTGATTTTGATTGCAGCTTTTGATCCTAATGAAATATTTCTGGGTTAAACTGACTGATGTAAAATACTTTTTTTTAAACTTAATGTTTCTTAAGAGAATTGGTAACAGCCAACCTGAGAATCCTATAGTACACAGGAATGAACTTTTGAAAGATCAGATTCCATTTCCTAGTCCTCAGAAACCTCTCTGGAGTTACACTGCTCAGCCTTTTAAAATGTAATTTCATAATTTAGAAGACTATTATATGGATTCAATATTGCCTTCTTACTGTAACTGAAGTGCGCTCTCCTGCTTATGAACAGGAAAGTCGTGCAAGAAGCTTCAGTTGTGTTGGCCAGTCTGTTTCTCAAAGAACTTGCTATTGACTCTGTCAAAATGAGAGCAGCTGCTTTTGGCAGACACCCATCAGCACTTAAATGGACAAGATTAAGTGGCTTCGTTCCTCTGGTCATTTCTTATGGTGGGTGCATTTTATGGTTCTTTCTTCTTATGGACATACACTGGAATGGAGCCTTGCTCAAAAGAACATATTTTTGGGCACATTGATGTGTATGTGTGTGTGTGTTTGGGTTTTAATGGCTAAGGTTTTTAAGTGGTAACCACTTAACTCACAGATATTTCTTCACTTGTCGATAGAGTGTCAGTTAGTCTGAATTGAATATTTTAAAAGAAAATCCTTCATAGAAAAAAATGCCTTAGTCATCATAAAAAGTGAACCACTGACAGATTTGAACTTTCAGAGATGTGACCTTTGGGTTAATAGCACAGCTCTCTACCATTATGTCACCTGGGCTCCCTAACATGTTTGTTGTTGTTATGTGCCATCGAGTCATTTGCGACTCATAGCGACCCTGTGTACAAGAGCCCTAAATGCCGTTCTATCCTGTGCCAACCTCGCTGTCTCAAACACACTCATTCCCACCACACCACTCACAGAATCGATCCATCTCAACAAGGGTCTTCCTCTCCTGCGCCGTCCCTCCACTCTCCCAAATGTGACAGCCCTCTCCAAGGACCAGTCCCTCCTTGCAACATGCCCAAAGTATGTCAGGCAAAACTTCAGATTCCTTGACTCCAAGGAGCATTCTGGCTTCACCCTCTCCAGGACAAACCTGTTTGTTCTCCTAGCAGTCCATGGTATATTCAACACTCTTCTGCAGTACCATAACTCAAAGGCATCAATTCTCTTTCTATCATCTCTATTCACTGTCCAACTCTCTGATGCATAGCACGTAATTGCAAAGACTATAGCTTGGATCAGGCACACCTTAGTCTCCAGCCTGATGTTGTTGCACTTCAGTAATCTTGAGAGGTCCCTCACAGCCGACTTTCCCAATGCAGTTCATCTTTTGATTTCCTGGCTGCTGCTACCAAGAGTGTTGACTGTGGAACGAAGCACACTAAAACCGTTAACTATCTCAATCTCTTGCATCTAACTATCTCAAGCATCCATACTGATGCTGCCAATTGGCCCAGTGTTGAGAATCTTTGTTTTCCTGATGTTGAGCCTCAATCCATATTGGAGGCTGCAGTCCTTGATCCTCTGCAGCAAGCACCTCAGGTCCTCCTCAGTTTCAGCAAGACTTGGTAGGAAATGGAAATTCTTGGACTTGCTCTAAGCATGTGGAATCAGGAGCTTATTGAGATGGAGCCCAGTAATTTGTATGAAGAAGCTTTTCTCTGGATTCTGATGCTAATGTTCGAGAGCCATTAATGTAAAGCAGTAGTTAAAACACCTGGTTGTCAACCTTTGGACTTGCTTTGGGCATGTGCTAAAAGAATAGATTCAACAGGTGATATATTTGGTTTAATCTTCAGAGATTATTTTAGGGTCATCTAACCCCCAGAGGCTCCAGAAAGTCTGAAGTAAAAATATTCAGTAATGGTAAAGAGGTCCAGTTTAGGAGGACATTATGCTGAGTGAGGTATCTCAGTCACAAAGGGACAAGTGCTATATGGTGCCACTGTTGTAGAATGAGGCTGGCATTGGGGTGGGGGTAAGACTGAGAAAAACTGGATGAAATATGTTTATGGCATTGAAGTCTATGGGGGAGAGAATAGTCTAAAAGTATTATATTTTAGGGCATTATGTTTATCATAGGAGTATGCAATGAGGGTTGCAGAGTGGATTATATTTGGGGGTAGGGGGTAGGGTTTGGGGGGGTGCGGGGGGGGGGATTGTGTACCAATGAGGGAGTTTTTCTTTTGCTTTTCAAGGAGAGGAGCAAAGGGGGGGAGGGGGAGGGGTTTGTGCAGGGAGAAGGGTGCAACAGTGAATTAATGGAATTCCAAAATCTCTGTAGATGTTCATTGAAATGAAAAATAAACAACCTAAATTTAAAAAAAAAAGAGGTCCAGTTTAGTTGTGGTCTCACTGCTAAGGAAGCATGTGCTCATGGAGGCAATTAGACCCACGATCCATATCCTTCTATTTTTACATTCCTTCCTCCATTGTTACAGGTAAGTAGAGACCAATTGCGTGCATTGAATGGTGGTTTATAGCTTTTAAAGTCACCAGGCAAATAGGTTAGCTTAACTAAAATAACAAAAAATGTCGTACTTGAGCATTAGGCTTTTTTTTTAAGAAGTATATGGGCTTGAAGTAAACAAAAACAAGAGGAAAGTGAGCTTATTTTATTTGGGGAAGGACAAACATTTCAGAAAAGGAGAGTGAGAATGGTTGTAGAACTTGAAGAATGTAATTGTCCATGTAGAAATGATTGAACTGGTGTGTTTTGCTTAGAAAAATACAAATTTTTGGTATCTCTGAACACTGTGTCTGGTTCAGTAGACTTGGGCTATTCTCTATTCATTATCGTAAATCTATACCTGACTCATAAATGACTGGCCTGCCAGTTTTGGAGACTGTAAATCACATGGGAGGAGATTGTTTCTCTTTTTACTGAGGAGCAGCTTGTAGATTTGAACCACCAGAGAGGTACCACCTTTAAGAGGGCAACTCCTTATAAGCCCTGGAATCAGCTCTACCTCTTTTGGGATACTGTATATCGTTCCCCAAAGCAGATCACTCAATATTTTTATATGTAGGATATATTTGCCCCACAAAGCTGCCTTTATAGACCTATAATCTAAAATTACAGATCAGAAATTTGCTTCAGAATTACTCAAGGAGACTCAAAAAATACAAATACCTAGGTTCGACTAAATAAATTGATCAGGTTAGGAATGAGACATACTTTTCTTTTAGTTTGTACTTAAGTTTTATGGGTGGCATATCTTTCAACAACTATGGACTTTACCATTAATGACTGATGGGAGAAGAATGGACATATTAATATTTCTGCATATTTTGTGTCATAGGATAACTTTTACTGAGAAAATAGTATCTCTCTCTTGAGGGATAATATGCAGCTTTTAATTGTCTCTTTTTGAGTTAGTTACCAAAGAACTTTGCACTCAAGTCTGAGAGGCCTCTTTGTTGTTGTTGTTATGTTGTTATGTTGTTGTTACTCCATTGAGTTGGAACCAACTATAGCTGACCCTCTGGAGAGGTTTTCAGAGGTGGTAAATTACTTGGCAGGAGACTGGCCATCTTTCTTTCATGGAGCAGCTGGTGGATTTGAACTGCCTGCCTTTGGGTTGACAGTGTAATTCCTTACCACTAGACCAGACCTCCTGTCCTCTTTCTCTAGACCATATCAGTCTATGACTCTTGTTTTTGTATAACTTTCTGTAACCTGACTGAACCTTATTTGGAGATATGTGGGCCTCAAAAACAGTAAATGGTGGAATATCTGCCCTGTGACTTGAAATGGACTTCTTGTTGCGAGAACCTTTCCACCTTTGTGTTGATGTCTCCTCTTTGTGCGCCTCCCTATGAGGGGCACATTCAGCTGTCAGTAGACTGCAAATGAGTTAATGTTTCCCAATACTAGGCATTGACATAGGCAGTGAGGGAAATCGAGTTCATTTTGTTTCAAAATACACCATACCTCAAGTAATTACAAACAGCTGCAGGGTGGGATCCGTGCCAAAAGGAATCAGTGTGGGGCGATGAACTCCAGCTAAGGGGAGTTCTCGTAACAGGGCCTGAGATCAGGCTTCATAATGAAACCATCAGGCCCCGGCAGAAGAAGGGTCCTGATACTTCACCCCAGCCACTCCCCAAAGAATTGGATGGTTTGCCAGAGACTCAGACTTTTTGTTCTCCTGAGGGCTGGTTTTCAGCAGTGGATAGAGTACCTACCACACTCGGCTCCTTGGAGTCCTGGTGAATTTGAACCGCCACATACTAACAGCCTTTGGCTTAGCAGTGGAACTCGCTGTGCTGTACCACCAGAAATCTGCTTAACCAGCAATCGTATCAACGCTGGCCACAAGAAGATCTTGGGCAGGTAGAAATTGTAGACATGAAGCCTATTTGGTTTTTTCTTGTCTAGGTTTTTGGAGAAAAGCAGTTTAGAAATTATTTTTGGTCTTAATTTTTTCTTAGCTGATTCCTTCTGTTCTAAAATGTTCCCTCTCCCTTTTGAGCTGGCCCTCAAAATCTCTTTTACACTTAGTTCACGTTTTCTTTGTGATGTGCTTCATTCGGCCCATTTGGAGTTCTTACCATGTTTTTCTGGTATCTTCTAGGATAGTGGTTGTTGTTAGGTGCTGTCGAGTTGAGAATCACTCATACAACCCTATGAGCAACAAAGCTGGACCCTGTCCTATCCCGTGCCATCTTCCTCTCTGCCCATTGTTGCAGTCACTGTGCCACTCACTCCCATCTGGTTGGGGATCTTCTTGTCTTTTGCTGACCCTCTACCTTTTAATCATGATGCCTCCTTCCAAAGAATAACCTCTCTTAGGAACATGCTCAAAGCTTCACCATCTTTGCCTCCAAGGAGCACTCTCGCTGCATTTTTTCCAAGATGTATCTGTTTGTTCTTTTTGTAGTCCATGGGATAGTCAGTACTCTTCTCCAAATAGCTACTTTTAAGTCTCAGTTGCTTTTGAGGTCATGCCTGAGGCCTAGGGGCTTTGCTGTCACTTTGTGGATCTATCTCTCCTTAGTTTCATAGCAAGCTCTAGAGCATAGAGAGAGGTGGCCTAGTGGTAAGAAGCTGCATTGCAATCCCAAAGGAATGAGGTTCAAGTCGGTGGGTTGCTCCTTGGGTAGAAAGATAGGGAAGGCTGGGCAAATCACCTCCCATGCAATTTACTGCCTCTGAAGACCCCCTGGAGGGTCAGCTATGAGTCAGCTCTGACTTGACGGCACACAACCACCACCACCACTTCCATAGTTTAAAGGAACTCAAGTGACCGAGTCTATAGGCAGTTGAGCTGCTAAACCAAAGATAATACCTGTCTGATGGTTTGACTCCACTAGTGAATTCATGGCACAAAGATGGGCAGTCTCCTGTGCAACTTACAACCTCTGAAAACTCAGGAGTCAGCTGTGCATTGGAAGAATTTTGAGTTCCTCAGTTTAGAAAAAGGCTTCTTTTTCGTTCCATTTTATGCTACTTGAATAATCGTTTTAAAAGGTTACATGTGTTCCACTTCATAGGGGAGAAACAAATCAGGAGACTGCAAACTGCACAGCTTAAAGAATGTAACCAATGCCCTGTATTGCACATGTAGAAATTGTCCAATGTCATGTTGTGTATGTTTTCAACATCTGGTGGGGGTGGGGGGAAAAACCCTTTTGTAAAAGCAAATCAGGGGGGAGCTCTGGTGGCCTAGTGTCAAGAAGCTGCAACTACAATCCCAGAGGTGCACGGTAGGAATCCACCAGATGCTCTGCCGGGGAAGGAGGGGCAATCTCCTCCTGTACCAGTCAGATCTGATTTGACGGTACATGCACACAAAAGTAACAATAAAAACAAACAAACAAACAAAAAGCAAATCAGGAGTTAGAATATAATTCACATACATTAGGCAAGGGTCCTTTTCTGTTTTCATGGTTATTAATTTGTTGATATCAGAGAAACATCATTTCATGCTCTTTAATCTCTTGATTTCTTACAGAAAGTGAGAATGTTTTACATGTTACTCAAAGAATTGTTCTATTAAAGAATGAGGCTAACCTTGCCTCCACTACTTTTCAAGTTGAAGAAATTATACATGAATTCTTTGCAAACTGAAGTCTTTATACATCCTCAGCTCAGCTGGGGATAATTCATCCTTTACCACAGTACTGGTTCTCTTTAGATTTACTCCTGAACTGACTATTTGAGAGAGATGTAGCCAAGAGGGGCTTTATTGAGAAAAATGGTGAACGCTAGGGACGGGAAAGGCAATGAAATTATGTGCCTCATTATTTTCCCCATGGTGAAGTGGATACTAGATTGTATTCAACAGGTATTAATATTTTTTTCCCTCAAACATTTGTGCACAATGTATAAATCTAGATTTTGCACACAAGTTTTTAAAATGCTAACTTGTACCTTCATCTTTAATTTGAGGTTTGTGAAAGAAATGAGAAATTTTTTTTGTTTGGCTCTTAAACTTTAAAAATAAACAAAACTTTCATATTTTTTGAATAGTGCATTGTGAGCCAAACAACATCTGGAAGAGATTATTCTCACTAGTAGGCAGACGAAATTTCATAATCTGCTATTTTCAAAGAACATGGTACCTTGTCACATTTTTCCAGGATCCTGGAAACAAAAGGACCACATCACGAGTGTCTGCCTTTTCTTGTTTGGTGTTGAATGTAACTATCTCTCTCTCATATGACAATGATTCTTTAACCTTGGAAGATACAGCAGAACTTGGTTGTAAGATGCTGCCTGTACTGTTTACTGTGGTCCAGGCTTCTCCTTTTCCAAAAGACCCATTTGACTGTTGGCAGCGTGCCTCTTACACTTGGTGATTTGTCCGAGATGTCTTTTCCTGTCTTGTCTAAAATTAGGCACATGTGTGTCTGGGATGGTAACTTCTAACAGTAACTTCTTAACATATATTTTTTAAAATATTAAATTTATTCTTGAGCACGTCTATTCTTATGGTTAGTAGTAACACATGAACACCCTCTTTCTGTTCATTTGAAAAACATGTTTTAGTTGCTGTTTCCCCCACTTCCTCCTGTCTCCCCCCCTCCTCTCTTTGTCCCTCTCCCTCCTCCTGAACAGCTCCCTCTATCTCCTCCTTGTCCTTTACTCTCAATTTTACAGAAAAGTTGCAAGTACAGTTGAAAAGTTCAAAGAACCCATTTGTAGAATTTGTAGTGATGTCATTCTCTCTCAATAATAGTGATTTGCATCTACTCTCCTTCCTGGTCAGCCTGGGTAGAAGCTTAGCAATTATATTACATTTCTCAAACAAAACAGCTTTTGGGTTTATTCTGTTTCCCAGCCTTTTATTTCATCATTATCTGCTCTGACTTTTACTATCTCTTCTGTTGTGTGTAATTAATCTTTTTCTAGTTTGTGATGGTAGACAAAGTTGTTTACTTGGGATCTTTTCCCTTTTCTAATACAGGCATTTAGCACCATAGTCTCTTCAGTCTTGCTTTAATGGCACCCCACAAACTGCTGTGTTTCCTTTTAATTTTCATTCAATGAAAAGACTTTTTCTCTTTCTGTAATTCCCCCGCCCCCCCGCGCCCCCCCCCCGTCATTGATTTGGAATATATTTAGAGATGTGTTTTCTAGTTATTTGGTGATTTTTCAGAGATCTTTCTGTTACTGATTTCTAGTTTAATTCTTTTGTGGTTAGAGAACATACTTTGTGTTATTTGAATCCTTCTGTACTTGTTGAGTCTTGTCTTATGACCCAGAAAGCAGACCATCTCTGTAAAAGTTCGGTTTGCCCCTAAGCATGAATGTTCTGTTGAAGTTGAGTGGAAAGCTCTCTGTCAATTACATCAGGTCAGTTGATAATATTGTTACGGTTGTTATATCCTTGCTAATACTTTTTATTTATTTATTTATTTATTGTCTAGCTCTAGTGGCATAGTGGTAAGAAGCTGTGCTACAATCCTGAAGGCTCGTGGTTTGAATCCAGCAGCTGCTCTGTGGGAAAAGACTGGGCAATCTCTTCCTATGTGCTTAAGCCTCGGAAAACCTGCTTGCAGGGTCAGCTATGGATTTGGTTCTGACTTGATGGTACACAGCAACAACAACTTATTTTAACAGTCAATGGCAGAGGCATCTTGAAATGCTGGACTGTAATTGTAGATTTGTTTATTTCTCTTTGCATTTTATCAGATGTTGTTTTGCATATGTTGAAGACATTGTTAGACATAGAGATTTTTTGAAAATTGTGATGCCATCTTGAGGAATTGACTTCTTTGTCATTTTGAAAGGACTGTATATGTTTCTGGAAATTTTCTATAAATCTAACCTAACACACCTTAATATAGCCATTCTAGACTCTTTTTTTTTTTTATCAAGTAGAGGGACAGTGAAAAAGAGGAAGACCCTAAATGAGACGGCCGGACTCAGCCAAAACAGCGGGTTCAAGGAGAGCAACGAGGGAATGAGGGAATGAGCTGCCTTTCATTCTGCTGCCCATAGGTCGCTATGACTCAGAACCCAACAACAACAATAGCTCTTTTGTTTCATGTGAGCCTAATCTTTTTCGTGTGTCATCATGTTTAGAATGTGGTTCTTGTTGACAGCATATAGTTGGGTCTTGTTTTGGTTTTGGATTTGGTGGCATTTTGTTCACTGACAATCTCTCTCTTTTAATTGGATTGTTTAGACCATTTATATTTTATGTGATACACAGTGTTAGTTATGTAAATTACATTTTTGTAATATTAGGCCTAAGTCTATGTCTTGCTTTTATATTGTACATAATAAGGTTGCAATGAGTTGGAGCTGATTTGATGGCACTTAATAAAAACAGTATTTTTCTTATTTGTTCTTTGTTTCTTTTTATTCCTTTGTCTTCTTGGGGATTCTATAGTATTTTTATATTTTATAGTATAGTTTTCATTATTCTTTTTTTTCGTTTTCTTTTTTTGTCAGTTTGAATCTGACAGGTACAGGAGGAGGTTTCCCCTCCTTCTCCAGCAGAGCATCTGGTGTATTCAAACTGCATACTTCTCAGATTGCAGTGTAGCTTCTTGCTACAGTTTTCATTATTCTATAGGCCTATAATTTATAATTTTTTTTCAGTGATTCATGCTCTTTGTTGTTATTAAGTTAATTCTGACACATGCCAACCCATGTGTACAGAGGAGGATTACTCCAAGGCTACTTCAGAGGTAGATCACCTGGTTTTGTTTGGTTTTGGTTTTTTTTTCTAGGGTGACTCTGAGTGGATTTGAACTACCAATCTTTCATGTATAGTCAGGAGTTTAAACATTTGCACTACAAAGGCACCTTCAGATTTTATGTTGTTATGTGCTGTTGAGTTGGAAGTGACTCAGTGACCCTCCAGTAGGTTGTCAGAGGGAAGAGGTTGCCCATCTTTCTTCCAAGGAACTACTGATGGGTTTAAACCTTTTACCTTTGGGTTGGCAGCACAACTCCTTTCCACTAGGCCACCAGAGCTCCTTTCAGATTTTATTGCTGTTGTTATGTGCCTTTGAGTTGGAACTGACTCTTAACTGACCTTCCAGTGAGTTGTCAGATGCTATAAATTGCGTGGGAGGAGATTGCCCATCTTTCTCCTGTGGAGCCTCTGGTGGATTTGAACTGCCTGCATTTGGGTTGGTATCACAACCCCTTTTCACTGGGCTGCCACAACTCTTCATGCTTTATAGTGAGTTTATGACAGATTATATTCTGTGGTACACCTTTCCATGCATTGCAGAAGAAATTTGCAATAGAACACATATCCTTTCCCCTTCTAAGATTTTTTGCTTTTACCTTTCTAATAAATTCTACAATTTGTCGCTACTTTTATCAATTACTCTTTAAAAGCATCTATATTGAGATAGGACTCATATATTGTATAATTAAACAATTTATATGCCATATAATTAACCAATTTAAGTTTCTAACAGTGGAATTAGTATACTTAGAGCTGTGTAACCTTTATCACAATCAATGCTTGAACATTTTTATCACTTCAGGAAGAATCTCTGTATACATTCAAATCATTCCCTGTCCCTTTCCTTTGTTCCCCTAGGCCTAGGGCAACCACTAAAGCAACTACTATTGAGAGCCCTGGTGGCCTACTGGGGAGAAACTACACTGCAATCTGAAGGTGTGTGGTTCAAATCTATCAGCTGCTCTCCTCCTCCTGTGAGATTTAACTGCCTGTGGAAATCTGCTAGAGGATCAGTTATGGGTCAGTTCCCACCCTGTGGTACACAGCAACAACAAGGCACTCTATAGATTTGCCTATTCTGTACTTTCAAATAAATGAAACAATACAGCTTTGGTTGTTTGTGACTGGGTTCTTTGACGTAGCACGTGAAAGTTAGTTATCAAGGTTTATCCATATTGTGGCATCTGTCAGTACTTCATTCTTTTTATGTTTGAATGATATTCCATTAAGTGGAAATATATACATACATATATACATACTCCTTCCAGTTTAATTACCCATTTGTAAGTTGATTGACAAAAGTGTAGAATTTATTTCAACTTTTCTTTAAACATTTTGCTATGTTTTAGATGAAAGTCTGCACAGCAAATTATGTTCCTCTTTAACAATTTTATGCTAATTTTTCTGTGTCACAGACATATTTTAGCATCATTGTGTCCCAGATTCATCCATGTTAAAAGATGGTTCATGGACTCCTCATTATTCTTTATATTTTTGTTGTTGTTAGGCACCATTGAGTTGCCAAGTTGCCTGCGACTCATGCGACCCTATATGTACAATAGCCCTAAACCCTGCTCTATTTCGTGCCAATCTTATTGTCTCTGACACACCTAGGATTCTGTCTTATGGCAGTGCCACAGTTTGCTCATCCTTTCATCAATTGATGATTGTTCCCATTTTTTTTTCTGTTGTGAATAACACATCAATGAATATAAGTGTGCATATGTCTATTTTAGTCACTGTTCTTGAATCTCTTAGATATCTCTTAGATAATCACCTATGAATGTGATTGTAGATCACTATTTCTAACTTTGGAGAACATGCCATACTGTTTTCTGTAGTGCTTATTCCATTTTATAATCCCACCAGCCATGTGTTGGAGTTCCAATCATGTTACAATCTAAATAATATTTGTTATTTTCTATTTTTTTTGTCATTTTGATTTCTTGCAAGGGTGAAATGATATGTCATTATAGTTTTGATTTGCATTTTCCAAATGGATAATAATTTCTAGCATCTTCTCATGTATTTGTTGGCTGCCTGAATATCATCTTGGGCGAAGTATCTGTATTCTTTTCCCATTATTTGATTGGATTGTTGTCTTTTTGTTGTTGTGGAAATTTTCTATGTTTTTGAGAAATTAGACTTTCTATGCTATCTTATTATCAAAGATCTCCCCCCCACCCCGTAGAGTCTTTCTTTACTTCGTTGGTATTTTGATGAACACAGTGTTTTGTTCATGTACCTTTAGTTTGATTTGATAGACTATGCTGAAAACTAGATTTCCTAATTTTGACCCTATGTTATCCTTCAAGAACTTTATAGTTTTAGCTTCTTTAAGTCATTGATCTTAGGTCTTCTGTGTATGTTGTGAGGTAAGGATCTCATTTTTATTTTTCTGCACGTGCATATTCAAATTACCTGTTGAATGAACTTTGACCTTTCATCAAAGATCAGCTGCCTTTACTTGATGGATTTACTTCTGGATTTTCAGTTCATTCCACAGGCCTAAATGCCTGTCATTGAACTGGTCCTAGATGTTTTTATTACCATGGCTGTACGATCAATTGCTTTAACAATACTGGGTTTCCTTTCTTTCCATATAAAGTTGGAAATTGGTTTTTGCATTTTATTAAAGAACACTGTTAAGGTTTGGATTGGGGTTGTATTACGTCTATAGAGTATTTCTGGATTGTATTGCATCTCTAGATTGCGTTTTCACAATATTAAATCTTCTAAAGCCATGAGCATGAAGTGGTTTTCCATTTATGTAGGCTTCTTTTTCTTTCTTACAGGAGTGTTTTATAGTTTTCTCTGGCAATCTTCTATGTACTCTGGCTAGGTTTATGCCCAGATATTTGATCCTTTTGGAGGGCATTTTAAATGGGAATGCTTTTTTGATTTATTTTTAATAATTCTCCTTAGTGTAAAGGAACTCAATTGTATTTTTTTGTGTTCATCTGACACATGTGTACCCTGCCGCTTCCTGAATCTGTCCATTTATTCTAGTTACTTCCTTGTGGAGTCTCTGGGATTTTCTGTGTACATGATATGTCACCTGCAAATTAGGATAGTTTTATGTTTGCCTTTCCAGTTTGGATCTCTCTTTTTTTTTTCCCTTATTGCTTTAGCTAGGACTTCTAGTACAGTATAGAATAAAAATTGTGATAAAAGACACTCTTGTTCCCTCCCTGTTCTCAGGGTAAATGCTCTCAAGTCTTTCTCCATTGAAAAGAAAGTTGACTGTTGGTTTTGTGTATATGCCCTTGTTTATATTGAGGAATTTCCTTTCTATTCCTATTTTACTGAGAAATATTTTTATCAGGAAAAGATGTTTCATTTAATCAAATGCCTTTTCTGTGTCAATTGATATGATTGTGATTTTTTTCTCCTTGCTTTATTTATTTGTTGCATCCTGCTAATTAATTTTCTAATATTGAACCATCTTTAATGCCTGCTATGAAACTCATTTGATCATAATGTGTGTGTGTGTGTGTGTGTGGAGAGTGTGTATGTATGTATGTTTGTATGTATGTATGTTGATGTTAGGTGCCGTTGCATTGGCTACCACTCCTAGAGACCCTGTTAACAACAGATCTGAACCTCACACTATTCTACACTATCCTCATGATCACTGCTACATTCAAACCCATTGTTACAGTCACCGTATCAATCTCTCTCTTTGAGGGTCATCTTCTCTTTTGTCAATCTGACCCTCTGCCTTTCCGAGCAGGATGTCTTTTTTTAATAACTGGCCTCTTCTACTTGTATGCCCAAAATATGAGGTGAAGTTTCACCATCCTTGCCTGTAAGGAGTACCCTGGTTGTACTCCTTCCAGTACAAACTTGGTGCTTTGCCAGGCCATGGGATATTCTCCAATACATCAAGACATTGACTCTTCTTTGGTTTTCTTTATCAGGAGTGGCATCCACTTCCTAAATAACATGCCTCCGGAAAGTCAAGGAACTTTGATAAGTGTTGATAGTTCTAGAAAGGCTTCAGGCCTTTTATTCCTAGAGTCACTCTGACTCGGTTGTGCTCAACTGAAAGGCAATCAACACCACCACAACCACATTTTGGATGCGTATTGAAAAATACCATGGCTTGGACCAGACACACCTTAATCTTTAAACTGCGTCATTGCTCTTTAACACTTTGAAGAGGCCTTTGACAAGAGATTTACCCCATGTGAAACATGCTTCTATTTCTTGACTGCTGATACCATGGTTGTTGATTATGGATCCATGTAAAATGAAATTCTTCATGACTTCTTTAGTGGTGTCTTTGTTTGACTTTGGTGACAGGTTTATGCTAGCCTCATAGAAGGAATTATGGAATGCCTTTTGTATGTTCTGAAATTGTTTGATTAGAGTTGGTATCAACACTGCTGTCTATGAGGTTAATTTGATTGAATTTTTAACTTCTTTAGATCTTCTCTACCTCTGGTGGCGTAGTGGTAGGAAGCTGCATTACAATTCCAAAGGCATGCAGTTTGAATGGACCAGCTGCTTCATGGGAGAAGGATGGGCAGTCTCTTCTTGTGCGATTTACTGCCTCTGAAAACCTGGATGAGGTTCACTATGGGTTGGTTCTTACTTGAGGACACATGACAAGAATCTTTGTTATAGGAGCTCTGGTTGTGTAGTCCATATGGAGTTATACTGCTAACCCAAAGACATGCCAATTTGGTGGTTCAAATCTACCAGCAGGCCCATGGAAGAAAGATAAGCTGTCTTCCTCTGTACAATTTATAGCCTTGGCTTCCTGCTGGAAGGTCAGCTATGAGTAAGTTTTGACTTGACAGCAGCAATTGAGTTGTTGATATCTTTGTTAAACTTTCTGCCCACCACTGTAAATGGTATGTGAAAGTCTCCTATTATTATGTTGTTGCTGTGTGCTGTTGAGTCAGGGCTGACCCTTTGGGGGGTTTTCAGCGGCAGTTAATCGCATGGGGGGGAGATTGCCCATCTTCCCACAGAGCAGCTGGTGGCCTTGAAACAGTGTGCTTTCAGGATTGCAGCACAGCTTCTTGCCACTTGGCCACCAGAGCTGATTATTATTATTATTACCATTATTAAAAGAAAGAATAGCAAGATTTAATTTCATGTGCTTTGAACCTGTTAATGAGGAGGGACACGTCCCTAGGAAGGACATCATAAAGTCAAGGGTGAGAAAGACCTTCCACAGAAGGCACTGACATGGTGGTTGCAACAGTAGCATTTACTGTGAGGATAATGCAGGATGTGATGGTGTTTTGTTTTGTGTTTAGAATTGCTCTGAGTTGAAACCAACTTGGTAATATCTAACAACAACTAAACTATTACTGTTGTTGGGTGCCTTAGAGTCCGAACCAATCTATAGCCGACTCTCCAGTGGGTTTTCAGGGGTGGTTAATCATACAGGAGGAGATTGCCCATCCCTCTCCCATGAAGCAACTGGTGGATTTGAACAGTCTGCCTTTGAAATTGTAGTGCAGCTTCTTACCACTCGGCCAAGAGATCTTCCTATTACTATAGATCAAGCTGGTTTTTCCCTCCCCTTTTCAGTTTTTTTTAAATTGAATTTATGTATCTTGAAGCTCTCTCATTGATGTATAATTATTTATTATGGTTATGCCTTTTTGGTGGTGACCCTGAATTATATAGTACTCTTCCTTGTCGCTTATATTTTTATTGAAAGTATATTTTATCAGAGATTGTTATTGCCACAGCTGCTCTCTTTTGGTTACTAGTTGCTTGAAATATTTTGTTTATCCTTCTATTCCCACCCCCCATTCATTTTGGGAAGTGAATTAATTTTCTTTGTGGTTACTCTGAAATTTGCCATTATTTTCCCAGGTTTAAAGTTGTTATATTTTTATATCACTTCCTGGTCATATGGAAGTCCTATAATGACACTGCTTTTTCCTTGCATCTTTTTTTTGAAATTGTCATTCATAGATTAACATCGTTGGTTTCCTGTATTAAGTTTGGCTGCTTTATTTTGCTCTTAAGAATTCCTTACCTGGGTTAGGATCTGTATGACATGTTGTATGCCTTCATCTTCGATTGTTTTATTTTGGGTCTCTGTCCAGAGGACTTGATTTAATAATTTTTATAGTTTCTCTGGAGAAAAAAATTGAAGTTTTCAATTATTTCATTTTACTAGTTGCACAATTAGTGTCTGCTATTGGGGGTAACAGTCAAGAATTTGATTTATTTTTTTTTAAAGATGAAATTTATTCCTAACCTCTACACTATAATAGACAAAGTGCTAGTCTACAGGCCTTTTATTGTAAGAACCAACTTCCCTCTGTAACTTGATTTTTGCCACTATTAGAACCTCTACTTGGAATATTATTGATTTTTAATTTTTTACTTATGTACTTTTAACTTGTTAGTTAAATTTGTGTCTTCTAGGCTGCAACACTTCCATGATACATCTTCAAGGATATGAACATGTACGGCTAAGCACAATTGATAACAGTGCATCTAAATTCCAAAATCAATCTCCATAATAGTCTATGTGTTTCCTACTGTCAAAGGGGCCCTTTAGAGTAGTGAGAGAAGATCTTCACACTGAAACCCACAGCGTCCCTTTTCAGCAGGAAGTAGCTAAGAGAATACGCCATCCCCTTTTCCTTATGAATCAGGGTGAAGTCGGAGGAGTGATAGGGAATGGCAAAGGACACACTGACAAAGGAGATTAATGAGAACTGGCTTTGACAAGCACTGTGGCAATTGGACAATTATAACAAACATTGGGTGGGGGAAAGAAGAACGAACTGGGGAGGAGGGTAGAGAAAACAGTGCAACAATGAATGAATGAAAACCCAAAATCTCTGTAAATGTTCATTAAAACTAATAAAATTTAATAATAATTAAAAAAAGATGAAATTTTAAAATGTGATGCAATGAGAATATCTGCGAGGGATCTCTCCAAAATGCGATAGTATCAGTTTAAAGATAACGGTGCACCTGATCCATACCATTAGTGTTTTCAGTTGCTTCCTATGTTTCTGAAAGTTGGACCATAATTAATGGAAACCAAACATAAAGTGATACCTTTGAACTGTGGGATTGTGGAGAGTGCTAGATATCCCATGAACTACCAAAAGAACCGAAAAATCGGGCGAAAGTGCAGCCAGGGAGCTCCTTAGAGGCAAGGATGGCAGAACGTCATCTCACATTACTTTCAGCGTGTCGTAAGGAGGAGCCAATCTTTGGCAAAAAACACTGTGTGGGAAAGGTAGAGGGTCAGAGAAAGAGAAGACGGCCCTCGGGAAGACAGACTGACAAAGTGGATGTAACAGCGGACCTTGTTAGAGATCATGCGGATGGTGTAGGCACGGACCAGATCTCTTGTTCTAGGGACACTAGGAGTTGTAATTGGCTCGATGGCACATAAAAACTATGTCATATATGTATCTTTTGGGAAAGCTGTAAATTACATGGGAGAATATTGCCCATCTTTTCACCACTGGTGTGTTCAAGCTGCCGGAGAGGCATGGCCTGTGGCGTAGCATAATTCTCTATGGTCTGTCCCACAGGAACTCTTGACAGTTTTCACCAGCGCCTCTGATGGAGAAAGAAGGACTGTCTCCACCTATATGATTTACGGCTTCAGAAAACCTGCCAAAGGATCAACTATGAGTTGGTTCCAACTTGATGACAATGAATTTATATATATACACATACACACACACACGTATGTATCTATACATACATATACATACATGTTGAGTTCCAAATCAATGATACACAACCACACATACACACACGTATATGTATGTTATTGTGTTCCATCAAGTCAGAACTAACCCATAGCTGACCCTCCAGTGGGTTTTCAGAGGCACTTAATTGCTTGGGAGGAGATTACCCACCCTTCTGCTGCAGAGCAACTGGTGGATTTGAATTATGTGTTTTAGGGATTGCAGTGCTGCTTCTTACCACTAGGCCACCAGAGTTATAGCTATATCTTTTAAATTCTTTGTCAGGTAGTTCCTGCCTGTAGAGCATGCTTGGAGGGTGCCCTGCTACTGTTCGAAACTATACTACAGAGGAGGATGCACCATTGATCTCCAAGACCCTCCCTTAGAAGTCTGGATAGAGAAACCATTGCTCCTAATCTTTGGGCTCTTATCTTGGGTTACTGGTGGAGAGCAGTGCCAGTGGTTCATGGGCCCCTTGTGCAGGTGACTGGGCAGAAGATGGGGTGCTGCTGATCAACACGTTCTTGGCACGAGTACCTGAGTGGAGGGCTGGTTTCTGCTGTTTGTTGGGTCCCAGCTGCAGGAGGAGAACAGTGAGGAGTGCTGCTGAGTTACAAGGCTGTGATTGGCAGCAACAAACAGAACAATGTAAGGGAGATATCCCAGTTCATAAGTTCTAGAATTGGGAACCTGGAGGGTGTTGGTGAGTGTTGTGAGTTAACTTATACTGGGTGGGGCAATCTCCTGTCTAACTCTGAGTGTAGGTGCAAGGAAGCTTCTGCCCGGTGGCAGCTCCATATAATAGTGTCTTCAGCTGGGATACTGCTTACTTTATCTCAGTATTGAGACTCTGGGTAGGTTTGACTGTCAGAGTGTCAATGATCCATGATTCTCCATGTCCCCTTTTTAAATAGAGTCTCTCCTTCCATCTGACACTTGACTTGATTCTTTAGTCTTACCATTGATGCTGTGGGTTCCAGAGTTATCCTTTATGTTTGATTCACTTGCTTTCTTAGATCTTTGTTACTAAGGGATCTGAACATGCTGACATCTTTCTTGGACCACCTTCTGTTTGTACTTTTTGACTATTATGAGCATTCTTGTACAAGTTTTTGTGCAGACATATCTTTTCAGTTCTTGTGAATATTAATGAAGTCTCCAAGTTATGAAAATCTGACTTGTACAGAACCTGTAGTTACAAACCCATAAAGCCTATTAAGATTTAAGGTACATGCAATAATTTTACTTAACAGGCTCTTTGTGACTTGTTGTTGTTGTTGTTATGTGCCATTAAGTCGTTTGCGATTCATAGTGACCCTGTGTACAACAGCCCTAAAGGCCGTTCTATCCTCGCTGCCAACCTCGCTGTCTCAAGCACATTCATTCCCACCACTCACAGAATCGATCCATCTCATGGAGGGTCGTCTCTCCTGCGC
>NW_006399802.1:18012477-18025671 GCF_000299155.1 Elephantulus edwardii | reverse complement strand
CCTGGCCTGGTTTTCACTGCTGATATTGAGCTTCTCCAGTGACTCTTTCCACAAATGTAATCGATTTGATTCCTATGCGTACCATCAGGTGAAACCATGTGTACAGCCTGCGTTTATGTTTCTTATAAAAGGTATTTGCAATGAATAAATCATTGAATGTGAAGAACTTCTATATCCAGCCTCATGTCTCTCATCGAGCCCATGTTTTCCAGCTACTGACCCTTCTTCCCTGTTCCCAACTTTTGCATTCCAGTCACCCATTATTATTAATGCATCTTGATTTCTTGTTTGATCAATTTCTTTGTGACATACATAATAAAATTGTTTTGTCATTGTAATATACTTTAGACATGTTATCAGCAAGAGCCTGTACTTGGATAAGGACATCATGCTTGGAAAGGTAAAAGGTTAGTGCAAGAAAGGAAAACCGTAGATGAGCTGGATTGACATACTGATGTGTCACTGGGGTCAGATATATCTGAAGTTGGCTCAAGATAGGGCAAAGTTTAGTCAAAGCTATTGTTCGTATGGTCACTATGAGTCATAGTTGACTTGTTGGTACATAACAACAATTATCTGTTAAAGATATATTAGTGTAACTAGAACCATCTTTAAAATTTTGTTTATGTTTAGAAAGGCACTATTTACTAGTAAGACAATCATTTGACTAATACCACATATGAGCTATGCAAAACTTAAAAACAATTTATCTGTAAATTTGAATTAAATACTGCTTTAGGAACAAAACTCCTTTGTAACTTAGTACTTATAAGTGGTATTTCTGGGGTCCTAATGAAACTGTATATTTTATATTTTGAGGACTATTCAGGATGTTTTCTACATTGTCTTCACCATTTCACATCCCCACCAACAAATGGGTTCCAATTTCTCCACATCTTTGTCAACATTTTTTACCTGTCTTTTTTATTGTAGTCATTTTAATGATTGTGGTTTTGATTTAGTTTCTCTAATGAATATTTAGTGAGCTCTGATGACCTAGTAGTGGTAAGAAGCTGTGCTGCAATCCCAAAGGCACGTGATTTGAATCCACCAGCTGCTCTGAGGGAGGATGAGCAATCTCCTCTTATATGATTAACTACCTCCGAAAACCCTCTGGAGGGTCAGCTAAGGGTTGGTTCCAACTTGATGGCAAACAAAAATGAATATTTGGCATCTTATTGTGAGCCTATTAGCGATTTGTGTATCATTTTTGTAGAAATGTCTCTTAAGATTTTAGAAAATAACCATTTTAAAATTTGGTGTTTTTCTTTTTATTATTGAATTGTAGTAATTTTTTCTATATTCTTAGCACAAGTCTCTTAAATAGAGCTAGAATTCAGACATTGTGAGCTTGAATTGGGAAAAAAAACCCCAAGGCAGTTGCAAGTTTATATCTTACCCCAAAAGTCATTATTTTAATTTTCCTACCTGTCAAGAGGATTTCTCAACTCTTTTAGTTTTCTCTTCTTCCTTTGTTGTTGTTGTTAGGTGCCGTTGAGTCATAACCTCTTTGAACAAAAACGACATAGTGACCCTATGAACAGAAGACCTGAACACTTGTATAACTTTCATAGTTTCTCCAAGTTCTTAGGGTTTCTGGAGGCAGGCTGTTTCGGAAGTGGGTGCAACTCCTGCTTCCAAGCCTGTTTCAATCAAGGAGTTCCACCCAGCACTGTCCATCATGGCTATCCATTATTGCATTTGACACATCAGTGTCACAGTGTTCAGCATCACAGCAACCATGAGTTACCTCTTTACAGCAAATGGACAGGCCAGTGCTATACCACTTAGAAGAATGTTTGACCAAAAACAATTAAACCAGGCCTGAGGGCCACTGATTAAAACCACCCACCTCTGACTTGGTAGCATCGCTTTCTGTCCTAGTAGGCCAACTGAGCTCTCTCTATGTTGTTTTTGTAAATTGCAATCGAGTTGTAGATGACTCATAGTGATTCTATGAACGAAAGACCTGAACACTTGTATAATTTTCATCATTTCTCCAAGTGCATAGGTTTTCCAGAGGCAAGCTATTTTGGAAGTGGATATCATTCCTGCTTCTAAGCTCCTTTTAATCCTGAAGCTTCACCAAACACTATAGATCACTTCTCTTCTTGATTTCTCCTTTGCTGAGTGAATTTACTTGAATTTCTCTTCTCTCACTCAGAAATATGCATTTGATCCACTCTTCTTAAACTACATACAGATATTTTCCCATTTTTTGAGTTTTTAACACTTTTCCTATTTTAACACCAATCAACTTGACTGTGAGACTGTAGACAGAGTATATAGCCAGTACATCTTTTGTATTGGTAAGGATTACAGTTCTCAAATTATGTCTCACAGTGTCCTTTGTAATTCAGGGTAGCATCTCTTCCCATTAGGAAGATATTAGGAAAGTAGCTTTAATAAGATGCACTTCTCTATAGTCAATGATGTCAAGAAGGTAAATTTTGGTGAAATGTTTTGGCTAGTTTTCTAAGTTTCTAAAATAGTAATCTCTGAACTTTAGAAAAGGACATAGGCAAGCTAGTAAAATTACAGTGTTTTTCTTCCTAAAGTCAGTGTGTGAAGGAAGAACTTGACCTTTGAATGCAACATCTGAATGCCATATGTAAAGAGAAGTAGGCTTTTAGCCCAAATGCGGAATTAAAAGTCAGAAATGAAAAAGTTGGAGAAGCAAATGGAAAAACTGATTGTATGTGTGGAAAAAGAACATGGAAGAATCTGAAATATATTGTCTTCTGTGTGTATTATTGACGCAAGATCTTTGGCCTGGTAGTTTGGGTAAGAGAGGAAAGTTTCCATAGCTACAGGTACAGATTATATTTTAAAACAAAATACAAGATACTTATTTGGTACCTCAAGTTCTGTTCTGTTTGCTTTGCTCAATTTTCTGCGTCTGAGACAAATGGGCTCTGAAAGCAAACCCAGGGTTCTTCTTTCATGTGAAACCATTTGTCTTTCTGGTTTTGTGGTAGACAGGGGTAAGAATACAGAAGGCAGATTTTTTTTAAAAAGATATAGATTGTCTACTCCTTTGTATCCTGTTTTCCTTCTTCTTTTTCCTTTTGAGTTTTCTAAACTGGAAATTTGCATTTAGTAATGAAACAGTTTTATTTGACTCCTTCATAAAGTAGAGAATTTTCACCTTGGGTTATTTTCCAGAATATTTAGCTTGGGTACTGAGGAGCAACGATGTCAGTCTGGAGACTAAGGTGCGTTTGATACAGGCCTTTACTTGCTATGCATCAGATAGCTGGACAATGAATAGGAGTGACAGAAGGAGAGTTGATGCCTTTGAACTTGGTGCTGGATAAGAGTATTGAATTTACCATGGACTGCTAGGAGAACAAACAAATTCATCCTGGAGAGGGTGAAGCCAGGCTGCTCATTGGAGGCAAGGATTATGACGCTTCGTCTGACATACATTGGACATGTTGCAAGGAGGTACCAGTCCTTAGAGAAGGACATCATGCTTGGGAGAGTGGAGGGATGTGCAAGAGAGGAAGACCTTCTATGAGATGGATTGATTCCGTCACTAGGATAATGGGAATAAGCGTGTTTGAGACAATAAGATTGGCAAGAGATAGAGCAGGGTTTAGGGCTGTTGTACATCGGGTCTCTATGAATCTCAAGTGACTTGATGGCACATAACAACAACAACATTAAAATTTTATTTCCAGTTATATAGCTTTCCTTCTTATTGTAATAATAGTTCTTTTTTTTAAACTATTATTATCACAGGTCTCTTGTGTTTACTTGGATTGCCTGTGATTATTCATCTGTTCATATCAGGGTACCTCTGAACATGGTTTTCATTGATGACATGATAAGTTGTAAACAAACATATCTCTGAGATTTTGCAGATTGGGTTCCAAACCACTGCCCTGATGTGCTCATCACAGTAAAGCAAGTGACATTACTTTTCTCTTCCCCAGTACATATCAAAGTTGTGTTTGCACTGCATTACGGTCACTCGAGGGACTCTGGTGGCACAGCCTGTAGTGTTTTGCTCTACTTACCAGAAAGTCTTGCATCTCTGGCTTTTCACATCTACCCGCAGCTTCACTGGCTGAAATGGGATGGTCTCCTTTTGTTAAGATTTTTAGTCTTGGAAACTTGATGCTTGCTATGTATTGGAGCTGATTTGATGGAAGTGAGACAGGTCTATTAAGTATGTAGCAGCATTATAAAAAGTTTTAATCTTATGAGAATTATAAAAATGTGACACAGACATGAAATGATCATGTTTTTTTAAAAAACTGCTGAAACATTCATTTGACAGAATTGTGACATACCTTCTATTTGTTTACACACACACACACACACACACACAATCTGTGAAGCTCAAAAAAAATACAGCTTGCTTGAATGTGATTAAGTCTATATTTCAAGAAGAAAAAAATCTGGTTGTTTTGTATTTAAAAATGCTTTGTTCTTGCTACAGCAAATAAACAACAAATTGACTATAGCTTTTTAAGTTTATTTTTCTGACATCTTGAAAATTGCTGCTTTTCTTATCATTTTTGTGGTCCTAAAATATTATATACAGTACAAGTTTTTTCCTTGAGATTTGATGTTTCCTACTTGACATTTTTGCAAGGTTGTGTCACCTGCAAATAACACAGATTGTTGATGAGTCTCCCTCCAGTGCTGATGCCACACTCCTCTTCACAGAGTCCAGCTTCTCAGATAGTGTGCTCTGCACACAGATTAAGTAGGTATATATAGAGAATACAACCCTGCCAAACTCCCTTCTCAGTTTTCAACCATGCAGTGTTTAAATTGCACATGAGCACAATTAAGTGCTCTGGAATTTCCATCCTTTTTTTTTAATTAATGATTTTTAAAATGCAATATATATTTATTTTTACAGCATATTCTTTCCATTTAATTTTCCCCCATTCATTCATTGCTGCACATTTTCTCTCTGCCCATCCCTTCCTCCCCAGTTAATTCTTTCATTGTTATACAATACCCTCCTCTCCCCCCAAAATCCACAGTCTACTTGTCAGCCACAACTTTTCATGATCCACAGTCAAATGCATAGTCAATAAAGCACAAATAGGTATGCTTCTGATATTCTTTACTTTCAGCCAGACTCCATCTGACATCAACAATGATATCCCTGGTGCTACGGCTTCTTCAAATTCCTGCTTGAACTTCTGGCAGTTCCCTATGTATGCACTGTTCTAGCCGTTTTTTAATAATCTTCAGCAGTATTTGGCTTGCATGTGATAGTAATGATATCGTTGGATAGCTTCCCTATTCATTTGGATCACCTTTCTTGGGAATGGTTACAAATATGGACCTCTTCCAATCTGTTGGCCAACTAGACAGCTGTCCTCCAAATTTCCTGGCATAGACTGGTGAGTGCATTCAAGGTTGCATCTGTTAATGGAAACAAATCACTTGGTATCCCATTTATTCCTAGGGCCTCATTTTTTGCCACTGCTTTCAATGCAGCTTCTACTTCCTCCTTCAAGACCATTGGCTCCTGCTCATATGGTACTTTTTGAAATATTTCAGTGTCAATCAATTCTTTCTGGTACAGTGATTCTGTGTAGTCCCTCCATCTTCTTTTGATGCTTTTGGGTCATATAATATATTGCCCATAATATCTTTCAATATTGCAACATGAGGCTTAAATTTATTTTTCAGTTCTTTCAGCTTGAGAAATACAGAGTGAGTTCTTCTCTTTTTATTCTCCAATACCAGAACTCTGCACATTTCATTATAATACTTTGTCCTCCTGGGCTGCTCTTTGAAATCTGTTCAGCTCTTTTATTTCAACTTGTTTTCCTTTTATTTTGGCTTCTCAACACTCCAGTGCAATCTTTAGTCTCTTCTGGCATCCATGTCCATTTTCTCCCCTTTTCTCCTCTGTTTTTGTAATGACCTTTTGCTTTCTTCATTGCTTGCTGAAAGTGAGGAGGACTTGAAGCACTTGTTGCAGAAGATCAAGGAATGTATGGATGGTATGGATTGCATCTCAATGTCAAGAAAACAAGGATTCTTACCACTGGACTAATAGGCAACATCATCATGATGGATGGAGAGGAGACTGAAACGGTCTAGAACTTCATCTTGCTTGAATCCACAATTAACACCCTTGGTACTAGCAGTCAGGAAATGAGGAAATGCGTTGCATTGGGAAAATCTTGAGTCAGAGACCTCTCCAAATTATTGAGAAGTAATGATATCATTTTGAGGACCAAGGTGCGTCTGATTCAGGCCATAGTCTTTCCAATCACTTGCTATGTATCTAAAAGCTGGACAATGAATAAGGATTACAGAAGAGGAATTTATGCCTTTGAGCTGTGGTGGTAGAGAAGAGCACTGAACATTCCATAGATGGCCAAGAGAATGAGCAGATAAGTCTTGGAGAGGGTGCAGTTGGAGTGCTCTTTGGAGGCAAGAATGATGAGGCTTAGCCTCACATATTTTGGGCCTATTGCTCGGAGGGTATATTACTTGGATAAGGACATGATGTTGGGAAGGGTGGAGGGTCAGTGAAAGACAAGAAGACCTTCAGCCAGGTAGACTGACACAGTGACTGCTGCAGTGGGCCATAATGTTCGGAAAGTGTGAGGATGGCACAGGATAGACCAGAGTTCAGAACTTTTTTTGTAGGGTCACTATGAGTTTTACTCGATTCAGTGGCATCTAACAACAACAATAACTTGACTTTTTATGATAATGTACTCTAAATCATTCTTTAAAAGCTTTACATTTTATATCTTCTTTTAAAGAAAGTTTATTTTTATGATATTGCTAAATATCTCTATTCCAGTTGCCCTTACATTGAATCTTTTTTCTTTGTCCTGTATCTTCAGTTTCTATTCTCTGTGTATTGTATTAATCATGCAAACCAATTGAAAAACTTCCCTTATAATATACTTTTCCTTGGCATATCTGATTTTTCTCAGGCTGATGATAGAAGGAGAATTGATGCCTTTGAGCTGCTTTGGAGTATTGAATATATCATGGACTGCTGAGAGAACAAACATGTTTGTCCTAGAGAGGATGAAACTAGGCTGCCCTTTGGGGGCAAGGATTCTGAAGCTTTGTCTAACCTACTTTTGACATGTTGCAAGGAGGGAACAATCCTTGGAGAGGGACATCATGTTTGGGAGGTTGGAGGGACAACACAAGAGAGGAAGACCCTCAATGAGATGGATTGATTCAGTGACTGGGGTAATAGGGGTAGGTGTGTGAGAGACAGTAAGATTGGCACAGGATAGAGCAGAGTTTAGGGCTGTCACTGTGAGTTGGAGGTGACTTGACGGCATATAACAACAACAACAACAGCAACAACATTTCATGCATCAACCTGGTTTTCTGAAGGGTTCTTATAGGGGACAAACTAATGGCTTTCCATTCTAGAAAAAGCCTTCAAATTAATATCCCTCCCATCCTCCTTCATTATCCTTAATTTTCATTCAGACAGTAATTTTATTGGCTGTTAAAATTCTTATAGTAGTCCTCTATCTTTCTCATTTCCCCCTCTTTTATCTCTTTGTGTTTTACACTGTACTTTCAGGGCAAATTTCTTAACTTTACATTCCAGTCTTCTCTTGAATTGTCAATTTCTTAAGCATCTGGTTTTTGTTTCAATTGGTGCAGTATCTTTTTCTAGGTATTACCATTACTGAGAGTTTTCATCTGTTTAGATGCCAGAAAGAAGATGATATGAGGCTGGCAGAGGAAGTAACTGACTAAAAGGACAATGTGCAGCATTTGTCTGATCTTCAATCATTGTCTAGTCCCAGGATCCACTTTTGTGGTTGAGCTTTTTCTGTTTGGCTCTGCAAGACTGTATAACTTTCTACAGAAGGATATACAAATTTCAAGTCTGTTCCCTCCACCCCCTTTGATCTTAATCATCTTTGAGGATAAATTTGTTGTTTTGTAGACAGAGAATTGAAAATCTTTGCTCTGACAGCTGTTCCCACTCTTTTCCCTAGAAACTCTGTTTCACTCACTTTATTTTCTCCTTTATCTGGTGTGAAGTTCACGGACTTAATTCAGATTTACAAGTCAGATTTCTAGGTTTTGCTTTTTTGTTTAGGGCACACTCTTTTCTGATTTCGTATTTCTTCCCATGACGACCTGTCCTATTTTCAAAGATGTTGCAGTATCCTCAAGAGTCTTTTGAACATGATTTAGAAATTGAAAAATATTTTTCTTTTTGTTTCATATTTCATTTCTTCAGTATTTGCTGTCATTCTCGACTTATCCACTCTTCTCATTAATAATGTGTCATTTGCTTGATGGATTGGGATTTTTCTCTGTTGCTCGTTCTTAGAAAGCAAAACCTGTGTATATTCATAATTGGATGCTGCTCTGTGTTCTTTCAAAAGACTAGTATGAGTCATTGTTGGACTCAAGTCCAGATTAAGAAAAAGGTTAGATTTATAGAAGATTAACTTACTAATTAAATATTCATCTTCTTTAGATGCCTGAGAGAGTGAGCAATAACTTTAGAAATAATCAAGGGGATATCTGCCTCAGAATTGGAGAATTCCTTGTCATTGTTTGTGGTGGCACTCAGTAATTAGCAAGAACATTGTCACCTGGCATGACTGCCCTCTTCAGAAGCCAACAGGTTGTGTTTTATTCCTCCACATGGTTTCTGGAGTGACCACCTTGGCCATCTATGCATTAGAAGAAAACACAGCTGCAAAGATTTGCGTCATATGCCCCTGGAGTGAGGATTTTTTTTTTTTAAGCAGTGAGGGTATTTCAAATGTATCTTGACTTTCCCCAACCCAAATCTACAGTACTCCTGAAGCTCTCAGAACTAAGGGTATTATTACAATGGTTCCATTGGGGTTCTATTTGTTTATTTTCTTTCCGTGCAATTACAGCTTCACACAGTCTTCATCAATCTTTCAGTTGTCAATGTTAATTCTTTCTACCACATCTCTTTGGAAGTTTTGAGCAAGGGCTTAGATCCTTCTATAGTTTTTAGGAAGATGTAGGATATTTACTATTCTTAAATTTAGTGGTTATTTCAGTTATAATCTGACACAGAGAACTGAACCTTTATAATTTTCTTATTTAGAAATTAATTTTTAAGTATAGAAGAATAATGTTGAGGTAATTAATAAAAACACATAAAGGGAAAGATGAATAGGTAAGTGAATAAATGGCAACCCTTACTTTTTTCAAGTGAGGAGTTAGATGTAGCAGTACGGTTTTGAGATGAGTGCTATTGATGAGAGCAGCTATGGTGGCCTAGCTGTTAAGTGCTTGGCTCCTAAGTGAAATTTTGGTGGTTTGAACCTAACCAGCAACTGCAGATTTTACAAACTGCTTGCATAAAGATTACAATCAAGAAAATTCTATGGAACAGCTCAGTTTACACATGCTCACTGTGAATTGAAAATAAACTCTTTGGCACCTAAAACCAACAAAATATATAGATTGAAATGATACCTAAGAGAATGGAGAGTGTTAACACCTATGGCTTCTCTGTGCTCTAGTGCAATATTCAGAGTCTTGTCTGACATTCATCTTGGTCTTTTCTTCCTCCCCTGTCTTTGTAATGAATGACCTTTTTCATTCTTCATGGATAATATTCTTGCTGTCCTGCAGCTCTTCTAGTCATCTCTTATTAGTGTTCAAGGCTTCATATGTGTTCCTGAGATGGCTTTGTAATTACTTGCTATGCATCAGAAAGCTGAGCAACGACTAGGAGTAATAGAAGGAGAATTGATGCCTTTGAGCTGTGGTGCTGGAGAAGAGTATTTACTATACCATGGACTGTTAAGAGAAGAAACAGGTTCCTCTTAGAGAGGGTGAGACCAGACTGCTTCTTGGAGGCAAGGATTCTGAAGCTTTGTCTGACATACTTTGGTCATGTTGCAAGGAGGGCTCAGTCCTTGGAAGTGTAAAAGGACAGTGAAAAAGAGGAATGAGATCCTCAATGAGATGTATTGATTTAGTGACTGGGGTAATGGGGGTCGGTGTGTCAGAGATGATAAGGTTGGCTCAAGATAGAGTAGGGTTCAGAGCTATTATACATAGGATTCCTCTGAGTTACAAGAGACTTGATGACACATAACAACATCAAATCGGGAAGATGAAAGGGCATAGAAATAATGATGTTGGTGAGATCAACCCACACCACTCTGAAGTTTTCCATAACTGCTGTGCGCATAGTGCAGAGCTGAAACAAAGGAGAAGGAGAGTTGATGCAAATTGTAATGTTTACAAGACAGAAATCCAGGTACTTGGAAGAGTCCAGAGGTTTATTTCTTCAGAACTTGTGGAATTCATAGTAGAGAGAAAGATGAGAGCTCTGAGAAGGGAGTAAGCTATAATGCCGTAGAAACTCAGGTTATTCTGCTAGATTGAATGATACTACTACATAAGGTTATTGTTCTTTTTGTCATCTTATACATTTGCCCCTTTATCTCTAAGGTTTTGTAAATAAATGAAGTGAGAAAGGTCATGGATGTAATTTTAGGGTACTTTTAGGCAGAGAGAGCTGACTTACATTCTTTGTGTCATCACTGAGACTGTGCACCACTTGATAAAGGATTCTTGTGTGCTGGGAACAGGTTCAACCAAAGACTGAAGACTAGATCTATCTTGAGTGCTTTTTCCTCTTCAGTCTTACTTTCTTTTTCAAACTATGACTCTAACAGTCTGTATCATTCATTGTGCATCTCAAAGATATTGTTGCTATTATGTGCCATCGAGTTGCCTGTGACTCATAATGACCCAATGCACAATAGTTTTAAACCCTGCCCTGTCCTGAGCCAGTTTCACTGTCTCCAACAAACCTAACCCCATTATCTTAGTTACTGTGTCAGTCCATCTCATCCAGTGTCTTCCTCTCCTGCTTTGTCCCTCCACCCTTCCCAGCATGATGTCCTTGAAGTATCTGAGACAGAGCTTCAAAATCCTGTACTCTAAGGAGCAACTTGGTTTCACACTTCCCAGAACAAACCTGTTTTTTGTTTCTTTGCAGTCCATGAAATATTCATAACTCTTCTCCAGCATCACAACTCAGAAGCATCGAGCTTCCTACTGTCATCCTTAGTCATTGTCTAGGTCTCTGATGCATAGCAAGTAATTGCAAAGACCATGGCCTGAATAAGGTGCACCTTAGTCTCCATACAGACATCATTGCTCTCTAGCATTCTGGAGCGGTCCATGACAGTAGATTTTCCCTATTCAATTCATCTTTTGATTTTCTGACTGCTAGTGCCAAGAGTGTTGATTATGGAACCAAGCAAGGTGATATTGTTAACAATCTCAGTCTCCTTTCCATCTATCATGATGCTGCAAGTTGGCACATTGGTAAGAATCTTTTTCTTCTTGATGTTGAGTTTCAATCCATATCGAAGACTAAAGTTTTTGACCTGTTGCCACAAACTCTTCAGGTTCTCCACAGTTTCGGCAAGCAAAATTGAGTCATCTGCATAACGCTGGTTGTTGATGAATCTTCCTCCAATCCTGATGCCACACTTCTCCTCATAAAGCCCAGCTTCCTGAATGATATGTTCTGCATATAGAATGAAAAGGTGTGGAGACAGGACTCATCCCTGATGTTCTCCTTTCTTGATTTTGAACCATGCAGATGATGCAGTATTCAATTTCTCTGTTCTGATGACTGCTTCCTGGTCCTAGAATAGTTTCACAAGAGCAGTCAGGTGTTCTGGAATTCCCATTCTTCCCAAAGTTAGCCACAGTTTGTTGTGATCCACAGTCAAATACCTTTGCATAGTCAATGAAACACAGATGTCTGGGTATTCATTATTAATATTTTATAAAGATGACACAACACAGTATTCTCTGTCTCAGGGTTTAGGGGGAAAATACTTACCATACAGGGCATCTTCCTCTTCGCCAGTTTGCCCCAAGTTTCTCGTTGTGAAAAGACTCTAAATACTCCCTCTCTCATTCTGGTTTTCATCCATGTGGAGGATTAATCTATGCAAAGAACAGGGGACCTGGAAGTGGTCTTGGTTTCTTGACTCAGCTTTTTCTTTTTGTAGCTGTGGGAATTTGGGCATGTTACATAACCTTTCAAAGCCTCAAGTTTTTGGTCTATAAAGTGAGTAATACCTTCCTCAAACTGTACGTCCCAGTACCTAGCACCTGTAGGCTCTCAGTAAGCCCCTGTTCTGCCTTCTTTAACTATAGCAAGAATGTAATATGGTGCATTTATTTCATTAGTTACACATACACATATTACTGTATCTTTTTCTTCCCTGCAGGCTGTAGTGGTTGTTAATGGATGTTCAGTCAGTTCTAACTCATGACAGCCCCGTGAATGCCGAGTAAAACTGCTCCATAGAGATTTCCCAACTGTGACTCTTCTTTTTCTGTTTTATTAATTTTAATGAAAGTTTAGAGAGACTTTGGATTTCCATTCATTCATTGTAGCACCCTTCTCCCTGCCCACCCCTCCCTCCTCAAGTCACTCTTTTCTTAGAAAAGTAAAATAAAAATTCTTTCATTGTTAACCGACTGGGACTCTTCACAAACAGGTCACCAGGACTATCTTCTGAGGCTCAAACCACCAGCCATTGGGTCAGTAGTATATTAACTGTTCCCACCACCAAGGGACACCTTACTATAGGCCAAGTGTCCAGTATACACTCAGGCAGTTCTGTGAATTTGAAGAATAATAAAAATATTCTAAAGTTATGTTGCTTAATGGTTTAGCAGAAATTATATTAAATACCAATGTGTAGTATGGAACTTCTACCAGTGGAATCTCACTTCTTTTTGTTGTCATACTATTTATATCTTCATCTGTCTACCTCCCTTAATATAGGGAAAGAGAAAGTGAGTTATAATTGTGTGAAAGAACAAAAAGAAAACAGAAAAGGTAGACACAGAATGACCCAAAAATAAATTCAGTACAAAATGGTGTATCAGAAGGCCTTGAATCTTTTGTGGATAGGTTCAACAATCTAGCAACCATCGAGATAAAGTGACAAGGACCCTCATACACATTTGCCTGGCTGGTCATTGCATTCCTAGTGTGATAGTATTTTTTTCTGTAAGACTGGAGCTCTCAGGAAATCAACAGTGTTTTCAGAGGTTTCTAAGATCCCTTGTTATATCTCATTTCAAGATAGCTTGATAGTTTTACTACTTATTTGTTAATAAAAATGTAGCTCTAAAATAAAGGAAGAAGATATGATAATTTTTTTTTACTTTTGTCAACAT
>NW_006399802.1:17996751-18010100 GCF_000299155.1 Elephantulus edwardii | reverse complement strand
CTCTTGTCTTATTGCTATTGCTAAGACTTCCAAAACAATATTGAATAAAAGAGGTGATAGTGGGCATCCTTGCCTAGTTCCTGTTCTTAAAGGGAATGCCAGATATGATAATTTTGAAATTCTGTTATTGTTGTTAATGTGTTGCTGAGTTACCCACACCTCATAGCTACCCTGTGTACCACAGCTCTGAAGGCTGCCATGTCCTGACTCAGTCTCATTGACTTCAACACACCTGCTGGCATTACCCTAATTACTGTGTCACTCCATCTCATCTGGTGTCTTTCTCTTCAGCACCATCCCTCTACCCTTCTGAGCATGATGTCCTTTTCCAAGGACTGGTCACTCCTGGCCACATGCCCAAAGTATGAGAGATGGGGAGCTTCAATATCCTAGCCTTCAAGGAGAAACTTGGTTTTCCCCTCTCCAAGACAGTCCTATTTGTTTTCTTGATGGTCCATGGTATGTTCAACATTCTTCTCCAGCACCACAACTCAAAGGCATCACTTCATCTTCTGCCATCCTTAGCAACTGTCCAGCTCTCTGATGCATAGCAAGTAATTGTAAAGACTGTGGCCTGGATCAGGTGTATCTTAGTCTTTAGACTGACATCATTGCTTCTCAGTACTCAGGAGAGGTCCCTGATGGCAGATTTTTCCCAGTGCAATTCATTCTGTACTATTAAAAAAAAAATTATCTGAGCCACAGCTTGAAAGGTAATACAGAGCTCTGGTGACTCAGTGGTAGATGTTGTGCTGCCTACCCAGAGGCACACGATTCCAATCCATCAGCTGCTCCTTGGGAGAGAGTTGGGGGGTTTTCTCCTGTGACAGTTATTACCTTTGAAGGATTTACTGCCCTGGAGGGTCAACTATGAGTTGGTTCTAGCTTGATAGTACATAACAACAATATGAGAGATAATGTACACCAAATAAAAAGGAAAATGTGGAGTTCAGATCATTTCTGTGGAAGGCAGACTTTTGGAGGTTATATGATATGCCAAGTGTCATACAATAAATACTAAACAGTGGTGGTGTCTTATGCTGTTTTGTTGAAAGTGACTCATAGCTAATCCTGCAGAGGTTTTTTAGAGACTAAAAATCGCATGGCAAGAGATTGTCCTGCAGAGCAGCTGGTGGATTAGAACTGCCAGGCAGTGCAACTCATTACCCACTAAAGTGCCTCAGAATACCGAGTGCCTCTATAGGATTTGGGATCAAAGAACTTGGATTAGATGTCCAATTTTACCACTGCTACTTCACAAGGTTTGAGTTTTGTAATCTCTGATTGAGCACTTTTTTTTTTAATCACTTTGAGAAGTATGGTTTTCCAGAGACTTAAAAGCATTATCATTTTACATGCTGGTGAAAATATATTTCCAGACCTGGGTTCTCTGAAGACAAGACTGCCTCCATTTTATATAGCTATTAGGCCCAGCACTAGCTGGAGCTGCTCAATAATACTTTTTTGAATAAGAGAAAAGCTAGGTGGTGTGTTTTCTTAAAATAGAAAAATGTTCCCACTTGTGGATTAAACTGAAATGTGGAAACATCACATCATACTTTAGACAAATTTAGGATCATACATTACTGTGAGGCATTTAGGTTCTTTCTAATTTTTCTTGATGAATGTTTTAGTAACTTAAGTATGTGGTTGTACTCTCTGCTTACTGAGAATATTAAAAGGATTTTAGATTTTCTCCCACATATGAAAGATCTAGACTTGCTTTTTTTGTAGCTAAAATTTATTGAGTCCTTCTCTATCTTTTGGAGTACATGACTCATTCCTCTGACAGAATTCTATACTTTTGTGGTGTTTTAGCCTTTTTTCCATGGTACTGAGATTCCTTGGGGAAGTATAATCATGGGGCCTATTCACTCCATTATGTTTTACACTGGACTTGGGGCTTCTGTTTCTGCCAGTACTAGGTACGTTCTTCCAGGTTGTTCTCCTCTGCAAAAGGATAAAATGGAAATGGACAGTCTCTTTTGTGGCATTATTCTGTTTGCTTTTTATGCCTATAACTATCATCCGTCAATAGTAGGCCATTCAGTTCCTTTATTATTTAATGACAAGATGACTTCCTCACAGCTCAAAACTCTATTATCAGCACAAAGATTTGGATTCAGACTTAGTAAAGTACATCAGCTAAGCATCATTTGGATAAAATGGTTTTGACACTATGTATGACGTTGGTATTGACAAAATGGTATTGACATATGACATATTTAAAATGGTTTTCAGATTTTAGCTGCTACCTGTCATGGTTGTCTTCTCATAAAGCGGGTATGTGGCATTTGGTCAAAGGATTTCTGCTGCTTCTGGCCAGTGTGCTACCCCTGGGAATCAAAATCTAAGTAGTATTCTCCTTTTCCAGGTACACAATTTTCCTAGCATGACTGTGCTCTGATCAACAACCACAAGATTTTGAATCCTGCATCCAGCGCTGTGTGCCGGGCCCTAGCTCATCTTCCACGACCCCAAACATGGCAGCTGTCTCTACTTCCACGCCTGTAATTTCACATCCCCAGGTAAGTAAGTAAAATCAATAAAGGTCAGGGTAATGATAGTCTTCCCCCCCCCCAATTTTTTAATTAACTTTTTAAAAATTAGTTTAAATGAAAGTTTGCAGAGAATTAGGGTTTCCAGTTATTCATTGTTGCACTTTTCTCCCTGCCCACTCCCTCCTCCCCAATTCACTCTTCTCCTTGAAAAGAAAAACTTTTTCATTGTTATGTAATCCCCCCAAGTCCACTCCACTATGCAGCCTTCACTCTGAAATTCTGTAATGACAAGAATACCCATTCACATATCCCTTTTAAACAGTTTACTCTCTCAGCTGTTTCAGTGCTTTCTCCCCCTCTTTTCTGTCTTCCCTCAACCCTGATGTCAGTCCCATTTTACAACAATGGCACTATGCAATATTTGTCCTGTTGTAACTGACATATTTCACTCAGCATAATGTCTTCCAGCGTCATCCATTTTGCATAATATTTCATGAGTTCCTTGTTTTTCAATGTGGTGTAGTATTCCATTGTGTAAATATACCACAGCATCTCTATCCATTCGTTTGTTGATGGGCACTTGGATTGTTTCCAGCTCTTTGCTGTTGTGAACAAAGCCACAATAAACATGAGTGTGCATATATCTGCTTGGATGTCAGTTATGGTCTCTTTGTGGTGTATTCCCAGTAGTGGAATTGCTGGGTCAAATGGTATTTCTATTTGCAACTTTTTGAGAAAGCGCCATACTGCTTTCCACAGGGGTTGCAACATTTTACACTCCTGCCAACAGTGAATAAGGGTTCCAGTTTCTCCACAACCTCGCCAGCATTTGTTATTTGCTGTTCTGTTAAATTTTGCTGTTCTTACTGGGGTGAGATGATATTTCACAGTTGTTTTGATATAGTCTTTTTAATACAGGCAGGCAGTCCTGTTAACATGTTGCTGCACACTTTTAAATTTATAATTGTGCTTAGAAACACATTTTTGTTCAATTGTTTATGACTGCCATATGAAATTGAGCGTCAGTCATATGTTTGGAAGTGAAAATTAAAATGTGCAGGGTGGCTATCACTGTCATTTGCAGCAACATGTTAATGAAAGATATGTTCCCAAGTAGGTTTTTAAATTGCATTGTAGTTAACTAAGTCAGAATAGGCATGTATGATTCTTATTAATCCTGATGTTAGTTCTGAATAAGGCCTGAGCCTTTTTAATGATTTTAAAGATGCATGTGCAGCAAGTAAAGGTTATAGTTTTGAAGGGTTTGTTGTAAGGAGTGGTTGGTTCGTTTGTTTCAAAGTGGGACAGATTTACATAACATTAAAGGGCAAGTAGGAGTTGCTGTGGGCAGAATGTTGAATTACCCAGGAAGCCTCAAAAGAACATGGAAGAAGGAAAAACAAACAAACAACAACAAAAAAAAAGAAAATGGAAGGAGTACACAGAGTCACTGTATCAAAAAGAATTGGCTGACACAGAAGAATTTCATGAAACAACAAATGATCAGGAGACAATGGTGATGAAGGAGGGTCAAGCTGTTCTGAAGGAATTGACATACAAATTGACATATTTCAACAAACAGATGTTGCACTGGACGTGCTCACCAGGTTGTACCAAGAAATCTGAAAGACAACCACTTGACTGGAAGAGATCCATTCCAAGAAATAAAGGTGATCCAACAGAGTGAGGAAATTATTGAATAATATCATTAATATCATATGCAAGTAACATCTTGCTGAAAATTATCTAAAAATTACTAGAACAGTACATTGACAGAGATCTGCCAGATATGCAGGCTGGGTTTAGAAGAGGCCATGGCGCTAGGGACATTATAGCCAATGTTAGATGGATCTTATCTGAAAGCCAAAGTACCAGAACATTGTCTATGTGTGCTTCATTGCCTATGCAAAGGCATTTAACTGTGTGGATCACAACAAACTGGGGTTAACTTTGAGAAGAATGAGAATTCCAGAACACTTGATTGTGATTTTGTGAAACCTAGATTTGGACCAGGAGGCAGTCATCAGAACAGAGTAAGGAAACACTGCTTGGTTCAAAATCAGGAAAGTTGTACATCAGGGATGTATCCTATCTCCATACCTTTTCAAATCTGTATGTAGAACATACTGGACTCTATGAGGAAGAATGTGACATCAGGATTGGAGGAAGACTCATCAACAACGTGCTTTATGCAGATGATATAACCTTGTTTGCCAAAACTGAGGAGGACCTGAGGCAGTTGCTGAAGAAGGTCAAGGACTATAGTCTTCAATATAGATTGAAGCTCAACTTAAAGAAAACAAAGGTTCTCATCACTGGACCAGTTGGCAGCATCATGACAGACAGAGAAGAGATTGAGATTCTTACCAGTTTTAGCTTGCTTGGCTCATCAGTCAACACTCTTGGTACCAGCAGCAAGGAAATCAAAGATGAAGTGCATTGGGAAAATCTGCTGTCAGGAACCTCTCCACAGTACTGAAGAGCAATGATGTCAATCTAGAGACCAAGGTGTGCTGATCCAGGCCATGGTCTTTGTACAATAACGGATGACAGAAGAAGAATCTTTGCCTTCAAGTTGTGGAGTAGGGGAAGAGTAGTGACTGTACCGTGGACTGCTAAGAGAACAAACAGATCTGTCCTGGAGAGGGTGCAAACCAGGCTGTTCCTCGGAGGCAAGGATTCTGAAGCTCCATCAGACATACTTTGGGCATGTTGCCAGGAGGGACCTGTCTTTAGAGAGGGCTATCATGTTTGGAAGGGTGAAGGGGCAGAGCAAGAGAGGAAGACCCTCGATGAGATGGGTTGACTCAGTGACTAGGGTAATAGAGGTAGATGTGTCAGAGACAATGAAATGGGCTCAAGATAGACCAGGGTCCAGAGCTGTTATACACAGGGTCACTATGAGTCACGAGCAACTCCATGGCACATAACAACAACAACAACAACAGGAATTTTCTTTCAATTGGGCTTTGGTAACCTGGGGACTTACTCTATTTAAATGAGTTTTTTATTCTAAAGATCATGTGTATCCCTCTAGTTATCATTTGGTGTGTACTTGGATAATAGTGCTTTTGTGAAGGAGGTGCCATTTAGGTCAGGAACCAGATCGAACAATGAACAAGTGATTTTAGTGAACTGGCCTCTGTTTCCAGGAGCCCTTGGTTTTCAATGATTAGAATGACTGACTCGTACTATAGGCATCAGTCTCCAAGTCTAAGTGTGACTGCTTTCCTTCTCCTGAGTAGTTGGGCTTTCATGAAATATCTCAGTTTGGCAAAAGCATTGTCTTTATTCAGATTATTTTACAGTTACAGTCTGATCTATTTGGGTACTAACTGGATTCTTAGCTTCAGCAGAATGTAGTTACAATGGGGACACAGACTTTGGAATCAGTAGGTCTGATTTCACATTCCTGCTGCTCTGGTTACCACATAAGGAACCTGACGCATATCAGCCTCTCTTAACTTCAGCTTCCTCTCATGTGATCACACCTCACAGAATGGTTTTAAAAATCTTAGAAGAAATACAGCCAGGAATGTTCTTTAGAAGTGAAGATGACAAGAATAAAGTTATCCGCAGGGCCCAATCCCTGGAGAGGAGGACATCGTGCTCAGGAAAGCAGAGTCAGAGAAAAAGCAGCAGCTGAACAAGATGGCTTTACACTCTTGGTACAGCTGTTGTTGTGTTATGCTGTGTAACTTTGAGTCAGAACTGGCTCATTGCTGATCCTCCGGCATGTTTTCAGAGGGAGTTAATCGCACAGGAGGAGATTGTCCATTTCCTCCCTGGGAACTTGGTGGATTTGAACTGTGTACCTTTTGGTTGACAGTGCAATTCGTTACCACTGAGCCATCAGAGCTTCCTAGTTGTAGCAATGGGCTCAGCAAACACAGCAACACTTGTGAGGATGGTGCAGGACAGCACAGTTTTCATTCTATTTGTGTGCAGGATCCTTTAAGTTGTAACTGACTCAGGCAGCTAATAGCAACACAAATCTTTTCTCATATGCTTTCCCTCCTTCCTCTTTTCTAAAATAGAGTGCCATCTTATCCATGATCATTCTTAGTGCAAGATTTTAAAAGAAGCCATGCTAATGACAGCTTGTATTTTGATACTAAAAGGTATTGTTGTACACTTTTTCTGTATCATTTTATAGGTTACTAAATTTTTTACATCTTTGAAGTAGTTGTGTATACGAGACAGAAGGAAGGACAGGAGGGGAAGCCTAGAGAAAAAGGTGTTTCTGAAAAACCTAGTTTACTATGAATTCTCTTTCTTTTCTGAAAGATCTTGGGATTTTATCATGTGGCTTAAAGGCCTTGCTGTTTTTTTAACAATTTAAAGCTGCTACTGGTACATTCCGGGATGTTTCATATTAGCACCACTACACCATGTGTTTCCGTTTCTGGTAAATAGACCATTTACCTTTTCAACTTCATTTACTTTGAGCGTTTGGTTTCAGTTAGGGGTTTGTTGTTTCAGTGGTTGGGTTTTTGGTTTGTTTTTTTTTTTTTAATACCTGGAAGACATGATGGTGGTGAACTGGTCAAGAGCTTTAGTGTTTCTCATCTGAAGTTACAAAGTCCATTGTGTAATTATTTCAAAGTCCATTGTGAAGAGAGGTAGACCCTGACAGGCCTCACAGTCAGTTTTTAAAACAGCCTCTTATCTGCTTATCTTCTCTCTTGCACAATCTTCTATCAGCTGGTGAGTAATAGAAATATTTTTCAGTGATTCATTTAATTAAATTGTTTAATACCACCCAAGGTAGAGAGAGAGAAATCATAGTTAATGTAGACACATGGGGGAGAATTTACTCCTGTAAATTCTCTGTGGGACATCAAATTGATACTTCTTTTCTGAAGGATAATTCAGCAGTACTTATTAAAATTATACTTTTGCGTATTTATTTTCTGCATCTTGGTTAAAAGTAGAAAGGTCTAGACAAGTGAAGACTGAGGTACCTCTTAGTCAAGTGGAAATACTGAGTAGAGTTGGACATACAAGTATGGAGTTAGAAGAGAGATCGGTTCAGGCTCAAGATAGATGATTTGTGAGTTGTCAGCACGTATACCAGGTCTTGAGACTGAAAGAGTACAGGAAAGGAATGAGTGAAGGTAAAGGAAATAGAAAAGGCTGAAGCCAGGGATACCCTGGCATAAGGGACCAAGAATATGAGGAGGACCAGTGAATACTGAGAAAGAGTAACCAGAAAGAAGGAAAGGAAAACTATGAGTATTCTAGAGTCTGTTTTAGAAGCAATTCAAGACAGGATTGTATCAGTGTCAAAGTCTGTGGACAAGCCAATTAAGATAAGGTCTAAAGTCTGGTCATTGAACTTAAAAACCCTTGAATGTTGTTTTATACAAACTTAAACAAATATAAGATCAAGCCTATGTTTTGAATTTTATCAAATACAGTTTCAGTATTGAATGAATCCTTTTCCTCTTTTAAGTTTCACTGTTGTTTATGAATTTACCAGTTTTGAAATAATTTTTCTGGTCATGATGTTTTGTACTGCTTATCTTATGCTGTTAAATTTGTTAACATTTATAAATGGTTATAAGTGACGGTGCTCTTTTTATTGATTTTGAAATTAGAATTATTCTAGGATAATAAAAATTAGGACAGTTTATATATATTTTACTTAGTAATGTTTTATCATGGTATTTGTAAGTTTTGAAAGAAGTTAAAAACTTTTTGGTTTGAGTATTATTTTGGGAAATGATTGTTTGCCATTTTAAACTTTTCTACTTGGCAGTTTTTAAAAATAATTCATTAGATTGGTTTTGGCAATTTTTATTTCCTATAAAACTTTTCCTTTTATATTTTAAAATACTGTATTCACTTCATCAAAGAAGATAATCAGATGGCAAACAAACACATGAAGAAATGTTCAAAATCCCTAGCTCTAAGAGAGATGTAACGCAAAACAACTATGAGATATCATCTCACACCAGTAAGAACAGCAAAATTTAACGGAATAGCAAACAACAAATGCTGGCGAGGTTGTGGAGAAACTGGAATCCTTACTCACTGTTGGTGGGAGTGTAAAATGGTACAATGACTATGGAAGGCAGTATGGTGCTTTCTCAAAAAGTTGCAAATAGAAATACCATTTGACCCAGCAATTCCACTACTGGGAATATACCCCATAACTGCCACCCAAGCAGATATATGCACACCTATATTTCTCGCGGCTTTGTTCACAATAGCAAAGAGCTGGAAACAACCTAAATGCCCATCAACAAACATACGGATAAAAAAGCTGTGGTATATTCACACAATGGAATACTATGCCACATTGAAAAACAAGGAACTCATGAAATACTATTTAAAATGGGTGACCCTGGAGGACATTATTCTGAGTGAAATATCTCAGTCACAAAAGGACAAATATTGCATAATGTTACTGTCGTGAAACAGGACTGACATTGGGGTTTGTAGGAGATTGAGAAAGATTAGATAATTATGTATACTGCATTGAAACAATCTATTTAAAAGTGATATATGATTAGGTATTATTGTCATTACAGGAGTCCAAAACCAGTGCTGCATAGTGGAGAGGACTTGTGGGGAGGGGTTCTATAACAATGAAAGACTTTTTCTTTTACTTTTCAAAACAAAGGCTGCATAGTGGAGTGTACTTGAGGGGAGGAATTGTATAACAATGAATAAATTTTTTTTCCCTTTTCCTTTCAAAGAGAAGAGAAAACTGGGTGGGGAGGTTGGGCAGGGAGAAAAGTGCAACAGTGAGTGAATGGAAAGCCAAAGTCTCTGTAAACTTTCATTAAAATTAATTTTTTAAGAAAAGGTGTTTCACAGTCAGCACCTGGCCTGGTTTTTACAGTTGATTTGATCTTCTCCAACAATTCTTCCACAGATGTAATCAATCTGCTAAATTCTTCCGAGTTCTAGCATTCTGTCTCTTCATTTCGGTCACAGTATTTTCTGATTGCCAATCCCTTCTTCTTTTTTCTCACCTTTTGCACTCCAGTCATCAGTTATTATTAATGAATCTTGATTGCATTTTCAATCAATTTCAAACTACAAAAGGACTGGTCTGGTTCCCCCTAAAAACATGCCCAAAATAAGTGAGACACATTTTCACCATCCTTGCCTCCAAGGAACATTCACTGCACTTCATTCAAGACAGATTTATTTGTCTGTTAGGCAGTCAGTAGCATATGAAATCTGGAGGTATGGCTCTACTATATCAGAGATGATGAAGTTGACACAGGACAGAGCTCATATCTTTTGGCCATAGAGTCACTGTGAGTTGTAATCAACTCCACACCCAACAACAACAACAACTTGGAAAAATTAATACCTTTTTGTCTCTTTTTAACTGAGGAGGACCTGAAGCACTTGCTGCAGAAGGTCAAGGACTGCAGCCTTGGATACGGATTGAAGCTCAACATCAAGAAAGCAAAGATTCTCACCACTGGACCAATTAGCAGCATCAGTATGGATGGTGAAGAGATTGAGATAGTTAACAGTTTTAGTTTGCTTGGCTCCACAGTCAACACCCTTGGTACCAGCAGCCAGGAAATCAAGAGATGAATTGCATTGGGGAAAGTCAGCTGTCAGGGACCTCTCCAGAGTGCCGAAGAGCAACGACATCAGGCTGGAGACTAAGGTGTGCCTGATCCGGGCTATAGTCTTCGCAGTTACATGCTATGCATCAGAGAGTTGGACTGTGAATAGGGATGATAGAAAGAGAATTGATGCCTTTGAGCTATGGTGCTGGAGAAGAGTGTTGAATATCCCATGGACTGCTAGGAGAACAAACAGGTTTGTCCTGGACAGGGTGAAGCCAGGCTGTTCCTTGGAGGCAAAGATTCTGAAGCATTGTCTGATATACTTTGGGCGTGTTGCAAGGAGGGACTGGTCCTTGTAGAGGTACATCATGTTTGGGAAAGTGGAGGGATGGCGCAGGAGAGGAAGACACTTGATGAGATGGATCAGTTGTGTGATTGGGGTGGTGGGAGTGAATGTGTTGGAGACAGGTTGGCATAGGAGAGAGCACAGTTTAAGGCTCTGGTACATAGGGTCACTATGAGTCGCAAGCGACTTGACAGCACATAACAAGAACATTTGCATACAAAATCCACATACATTGTGTTTCACACTTTCCTTCATTCACATTGTGTTTCATAAAATCATTCCCATACAGTGTGTGTTTAAAATTAATTTAACAGATGAATTTCCTGATTTCAAAATTGTCTAACTAGATGTAGCATTGTTTTGTTGTTGTTGGGTTTTGTTCTGTTTTTTAATAAACCCAACCCTCTGTTTTTTATGTATTTTTCCCTTTATTATAGTTCCTATATTTTCCTTCCTCTTCCTCTTTTTATCGATTTATAAGGCATCTTAATTACTTTTGTGTTTTTTAAAACATACCTGGTCTTATTTTTTTATTTATATTGCTTCCCTAAACAACTTGTTTTGATACATGATTTTTAGGTCACATATTTCACCTCCTTGTAGCTCTAAGTATTGCAGTTAAGAAAAATATCGGATAGTAGCTAGATAGTTGAGGTGTGGTGGCCTAGTGGTAAGAAGTTGCAGTGCAATCCCGAAGGCGTGGTTTGAGGTGCTCCACAGGAGACGGATGGATTGTATCCTCCCGTGTGATTAACCACCTCTGAAAACCCGCCTGAGGGTCAGCTACGGGTCGGTTCTGACTCGACAGTACACAGCAACAAGCTAGATAGTTGTTGGATGTTTTGGGGTTTGGGCTTTGTTTTGGGGTTTGGGGTTTTTTTGTATAGACATTTCCCCTTGTTTGATTATATAATTTCTAAATTTATTCCTTAGTTTTTTTAAATGTCATCAAGTTATGTAGAGATTTTTTATTTTTTAAAGTAATTTTTCCATTGTACAATCAACTGCTTGATACACATTTACTGATTTTTTTTTAGCTAGTTAATTGGACATCTCCTGTGTAGCAACAATGTGGTAACTACGAATGTGAACTCTTTTTTAGAACGTGAACTCTTGAGTCATGTTCAAATATGAACTCGGCATTCATATTTACTGAGAGCTGAGAGAATGTATTCATGCTGTCAGTACTTCCATGTCTACAAAATGAGCATAATAGAAATAAAACCATTCTTAAAGATTCGCTTTAAGGATGAAATTTGTGGAAAACCTGGAGGGAAGTCTGACATTTAGTGCCTCTTATTGAGTGAGCACTGTGGCAGGTCTGAAGGAACAAGAGAAAACAAACCTTTTTCCTTCCATAATTCAGAAGTGCAATGAGAGACACTTAGATAAGCAGAAAAAAAAATTATAATGCTATGTCTTTGTGTTGTGATATGGGAAGTATGGGTGTTATAGGAATAAAAGGGATAACTCAGACAAGATTTGGAGGATCCAGGAACAACTGCTTAAAAGAAGACTGCCAAGAGAACAAACATGTCCGTCCTAGAGAGAGGGAACCAGCTTGCTCTCTGGAGGAAAGGGTTTTGACATTCCCTCTCATATATTTTGATCATGTTGCCAGGAGGGACCAGTCCTTAGATAATGACATCATGCTTGGGAGGTGGAGCTCAAGAGAGGGAGACCTTGGTGGAGATGGATTGACTCAGGGACTGGAGTAATGGGTGGGTGTGTCAGAGACGATGAGGTTGGCACAGGATAGAGCAGAGTTCAGACGGCACGTAACAACAACAACGTCATGATGTTGCCATTTGGTTAAATTGTGAGAATTTTTGTTCTCTTGATGTTGAGGTGTAATCCAGACTCTAGTTTTTTACCTTCTTTTGTAAGTGCTTCAGATCTTCACTTTAAACACATAAAGAAGGTTGTTTTATCTGTATAATGTAGTTTGTGAATGAAGTTTAGAAGCAAAAATGGTGAGGCTTAGTTTATATACTTCGGGCATGTTATCAGAAAGAGCCAGTCCCTGGAGAATGTCATCATCCTTGATAAAGCAGAGGGTCAATGAAGAAGAGGAAGACCTTCGATGAGAAGGATCTAAATGGCGCTGCAGCAATGGGCTCAAACCTAATAGCTCTCTAGAGAACTGGGTTGTGCTTTGTTCCTCTGTACGTAGGGTCATTGTGAGTTTGAACAAAATGGATAGCACATCATAACAATAACATCCCCTTGCATACTGCTGCTCTGATCATTAACTTTATATTCATGTATAACATTTGTTGAGATTGATGAGCCAATATTGATGTTTTTGTTAGGTGTCATCAAGTTGAGTATGACCTATAGTGACCCTATGAACAGCAATTCTGAACCCTGTCCTATCGTGTACCATCCTCACGCTTCCTGACACAGTAGAGCCCAGAGCAGCAGTCATCACGTCAGTCCACCTAGTCGATAATCTTCCTTTTCTTCGCCGACCCTCCACCTCTCTGAGCATCAAGGAAAAGCCCCTCCTAACAACATGCTCGAAACAAGTGAGGCCACGCTTTATTATCTTTGCCTCTAAATAATATTCTGGCTGTACTTTCTCCAAGACATATTTGTTCTGTTGATAGTCCATAGGCTGTTCAGCACTCTTCTCCAACATCACAGCTCAAAGATATAAATTCTCCTGTCATCCTTATTCATTGTCCAGCTTTCAGATGCATAGCAATGAAAATTCATAGTTTACATTAGAGCGCACTACTTTTTTAAAAATTTTTTGCTAATTGTCTCTTGGCTAGTTGAGCTGACTTTCCTCTGTCCTCTAATAGAGGCCTATCAGTGGAAAGTAGCAACAACATCTATTAGTATATAGCCTTTCCATAGGCACAACATAATAAGCCGTCCACTCAATGAGCTTAGTTTGATACTGTCTGGCACATCAACTCACATTCTTTTTTTTTTTTTTCTATAATTATATTTTAT
>NW_006399802.1:17989940-17996651 GCF_000299155.1 Elephantulus edwardii | reverse complement strand
TTTTGGGCTTCCACTCATTCATTGTTGCACTATTCTCTCTACCCTCCTCCCAGTTTGTTCTTGTCCAAATGCCACAGTGCTTGTCAAAGCCAGTTCTGATCTGTCAAAGCCAGTTCTGATCAACTCACATTCTTTTAGAGTAATTTCAGGAACCTGTGTAAAGATAAGCCTACATACAAATGTGAAACACCTGAAAGCCTTTCTTTAAAGAAAAAAGAAAAACCAATTCAAAGGGGAGGGGGGAGCTTCTAATTTTGTTTGTTACTCTATTCCTTTTCTAACAAAGCACATTTTTCTAATCAAGGCTGCCTAACGCTAGATATAAACTAATTAATATGAACAAATAGCCTGTGATTGTTTCCATCAATAACAGAGAAGAAAGCTTTCATTGTCACTCCCACTGGCCTTGCTGTTTAGGCAGTGAAAGATAGGCCTTGTACTTTGAAGTGGGAGAGATTTGTATTCCCAGTGCCACACCTTGTAGACTATAAGAATTTTTGTTTTCTCATGCTAGGAAAGCACTTGTTCTTTCAAAGTTAGGTAAATAGAGGGACAGAACTGGATTGGCAGCCCTGTTTATAGCTGATTTATAACAAATCATCATCAGAGTAAGCTCCTCGTGTGATTTCTGAGGATATTAGAAAATCTGGGAGAGAACTTAAAAGCTGAAATGGCCATTTTTAAATTAACTATTATTTCCCCCTCTTTCTACATTCTACTTAACATAGTCTTCATAATCCTGGCCGTGTAACTGAGAATAGGGTGACCTTTTAGATGAAAAGTTTTGTTTTCATTTCTAATCAGTTAGCCGGTGGTTTGGTTTCTCTCAGACCGCATCTTTGAGTAAGTTCAGCCCTGTTCCACCCTAGACACACAGAATCAGAAACTGCATTTTAGTAAAATCCTTAGGTGACTTTGATGCATAATTATGATCATCATTGATTGAAACAAAGATGACACATACACTGAAGACTCTACAGTAGGAGAATGAATTCCATGTTTGCAATTGTTAAATTAACAGTATCTTGATAATACTTTTAGACTAAAGTGTTTTACAAAATCATTGCCCCTGTGTGCTGCATAGTATTCCATTATGTGAACAATTACTTGCCATATAAATTATGTTTTTGGTTTTACACAGTGAAGACAGAGTATAGTCTGGCTTCATCTCACATGGAATTGAGAGCAGAGATTTTTTTTTTAAGGCTTAGATCCAGGTGCATTTTGATTAAAAATGTAGACTATTGTATATCCTAAGGGATCTTTCAATTATACTATCTCTTTCACTTTAAGCTTTTTGAATCATTAATGTTAAAATAATAAACACAAGTTTCAATGGCCTAATATCTCCTAAGTGCTTTTTGCAGTATCAACCCCTTAATCAGCATATGACATATGTTAGTTCCTCCTTTTGCCCCATGATCATTCTAGGGGTTCTGGACAGGAGGAAGGTCGTTACCTCCACATATGGTCTGTGTATATACTATGCTTTTGTGATGTGCCAGAAAGTCCATCAAAAGAAAGCCAACTTAGATAAACACTCAATGGAAAACTTCAATGTATTGCCAGGAATAAATGCATGTGGAGATAAACATTGAAATTTCTGTCTTACTCCACCTTGAAATATGTTTCTGTTAGAAGTTAAATTTGTTCTCATGTTGCAATTTAAATTCATCTAGTCTCCTTTTGTGTTTTAAGACTCAGATAAAGATTGAGAGGATAGCTTTCAGAATCTGAGGCTACATTTTCAGTTTTCTATTCATAAGGAAAAATTGGTCCAGGGGCACCTAGGGTGAACCACAAATGGGACCTGTCACACTTGTTTCTTTTCCTTTTGGATACATCCTTCTTAATTGGTTTCTGTCTTCAGTGATAAATAGAGATGCTTCTTGTACTTTTTTATCCTTCAAAGGGGATTTGCCTTTCTTCCTCTTCCGATTACTTTTAGCTTGCCCCCCCCCCCAATAAGGTTCTTTGACCATACTTTTTTGAATTTCAGTTGCAATATTTCTGTGAATAAACATTGAGATGAGACCTTGTCCTACTGTTTTTCTAACCAGGGAGATTAGAATCAAAGAGTTGAGAGGATTCCTATCTTTGAAGAATTGTACCTTGCAGTTAGAAGATTTCCAATTTAAAAAAAAAGAAAAAAATCAGCCTTTATTTGCTGTATGCTATTTGGTGATTGTATAGCATCACTCAAGAACTCCTCTTATGTTTAATTTATACCATTTCCTAGATGATTATCCCAGGCAGTTTCAGGCTGAGAGAGAAGTGAAAGGGTGATACTTGTTCCTTAACATCAGGTAAAAGGTTATGAAAAGACCACATAGCAGATTAGTTCCCACAGGGCTAGATTGGCAGCAGAGCAACTTTGAAAGATCCAGAAACCTTAGAAATAAGTGCCCCAGTTCTATAAGAAGAGGGAGTAGGTACATAAGATTGTTGGTGAACTAGGTGACAACCCAATTACGAAGTAAGAATATCTAGTAATTGGTTTCAGAACATCTGCACTTAGATGAATGTTCACCAGTTAGCATGTTAAGGTTCTAAATCTTAATTTAGCTCTCAGGAGAAAGACTGCCTTCTTCCATTATGACTTACAGCCTTGGAAACCCACTGTATGGACAGATTGATTTGGAACCAACTTGATGGCAGTAATTAGAGGTGGTGGTTGTTGTGTTATGTGCCACTGAGTCACTTGTGACTCATAGCAACTCTGTCTACAACAGCCCTGAAATCTCCTGTATCCTGTACCAACTTGACTGTCTCGGACACACCTACCCTTATTAGCCCAGACACTGAGTCAATCCATCTCCTCAGTGGTCTTCCTCTTTTTCTCTGTACCTCTACTCTTCCAAGCATGATGTCCCTCTCCAAGGACTGGTCCCTCCTTACAACATGCCCAAAGTATGTCACATAGAGCCTCAGAATCCAAAAAGCCACCTGATTTCACCCTCTCTAGGACAAACCCGTTTGTTCTCTTGGCAGTCCATGGTATATTCAACACTCTTCACCAGCACCACAGCTCAAAGGCATCAGTTCTCTATCATCCCTAGTGATTGTCAAGCTCAAGCTCTCTGATGCATAGCAAATAATTGCAAAGACTATGGCTTGGAACAGGTGCACCTTTGTCTTATGTCATTGCTCTTCAGTACTCTGGAAAGGTCCCTGACAGCTGACTTTCTCAATGAAATTCATCTTTTGATTTCCTGGCTGCCAAGAGTGTTGATTGCGGAACCAAGCAAACAAAAGCTGTTAACAATCTCAGTCTCTTCACCATCTATCATAATGCTGCCAATTCGAGGTTGGGGTTTTAAAAAATGTCTTTTTTTTTTTTACTTATAGATCTGGGAAGGAGATACTGTTTCTGTTGGCCCAACTCTTAAGGGGTTTGCATGCCTGTGAAATAACCTGACAATAATGTGAAGAAAACTCAGGAGAAAGTCCAGCCTTGAACCCTTTTGTTGTTGTTATGTGCCATAGAGTCAACTACAACTTATAACGACTGTATGGACTCTGTGCCCTTCCCTGAGACAACCTTACCATCTCTGACACACCTGCCAATTTGCAATTGCCACCGCAGTCACTTTGTCCATGCTTCATCCAGGGTTTTCCTTGCCTTGTTGGCCTTTTTCCGTTCCAAGCATGGTGTACTTCTCCAAGGACTAGTCTTTTGTGGCAACCTGTCTGAAATATGTGAGATGGAGCCTCAAAATCCTTGCTTCTAAAGACTGTCCTGGTTGGTTCAGATTGATCCACTACACTCTCTACTAGGAAAGGCCTATTTATTCTCTTGGCAGTCCATTGTATGTTTAATACTTTTCTCCAGCACCGCAACTCAAAAGCATCAATTTTCTTTCTATCATACCTAGTCATTGTTCAGCGCTCAAAGGCATAGCAAGCAATTGAAAAGACCATGGCCTGGTTCAGGTGCACCTTAGTCTCTAGGCTGATATTGTTAGCTTTTAGCACTCTACAGAGAACCTTGAGAGCTGGCTGACTTTCTCAGTGCAACTTGTCTTTTGATTTCCTGACTGCTGGTGCCAGGGATGTTGATTGTGGATCTGAGCAAGATAAAATCGTTAACAGCCTCAGTCTATTTCCATGTATTATGATGATGCCTATTGGCCTGGTGGTGAGGTTCTTTGTTTTCTTGATGTTGAGAAACAATCCATATTGAAGGCTGCAGTCCTTGATCTTCTGTAGCAAACACTTCAGGTCCTCCTCATTTTCAGCGAGCAAAGTTGTGTCATCAGTGAAATGCGCATTACTGGTGCCTTCCTCCAGTCCTGATGCCACATTCTCCGTAAAGCCTAGTCTCCCAAATGATTTATTCTACATAGAGACTGAAAATTTAGGGAGAAAGGATATATCCCTGACACACTCATTTATTTTATTTTTTTTTTTTTTTATTTTGGACCATGCATTGTTCCCTTGCTCTGTTCGCACAACAGCTTCCTGGTCTAGGTATAGATTTCATAAGAGGATGAGTACAATCAAGTGTTCCCATTATTCTCAGAGTTAGCTACAATTTATTGTGATCCACACAGTTGAACGCTTTTGCATAGTCAATAAAACACAAATAGAGATCCTTTTGGTGCTCTCTTCTTTCAACCATGATCCATCTGACATCAGCAATGATACCCTTAGTGCCTCAAGGTCTTCTGAGTCCAACTTGCATTTCTGGCAGTTCTCTATTGATGTACTGCTGGTCTAGTCATTTTTGGATAATCTTCAGACAGATTTTGCTTGCATGTAATATTAGTGATATTGTCTGCTAAGTTCCACATTTTGTTGCGTCACCTTTTTAGGGAATGGGAATAACTATGGGTTGTCTCCCAGTCAGTTGTACCCTAGGCGAGACGATATATGAGTAGAAGCTGACTGAGTGACATCTTAAAGCAGCAGTCACTTCTTACATGCTTAATTGTGTGACGATGACCTCCATGAAAATTCCAGTCACAGTCAAGTGTGGTCCCACCTCCGTTGGGACCTGATGGGATAGAGAAATGCAACTGCTGACAGGCATGCTGTCTCATTTAAGATTAGGTTGCCTACCTTGAGAAACATTGAACCCACAGACAGAAATGAAAGTCTATGACAGCAGAGAAAGGAAAAGTAGAACAAGCATTGTGGCCAATTATAGGGCATCAGTCATTAGTAACACCATGGTAATCAGCTCTTATTAATGAAGTGTCATCAATATCCATCTAATCATGGAATTCTTTGAAAACTTTTGCCTAAGTTTCTTCTTCAAATTGTTGACAATTAATTACTCTCAATATTTTAAGTATGCAGGTTTTTTTTGTTTGGCTTTTTATCTACTACACTTTTCACTGTTTTTTCTAAGCCATTCACAGAAAAGGGAAGCATAGTTTACAAACTTTCTTAATAGTCAGAAGAAACTATTTCCTAACACAGCAGCACACTCAGGTTAGGTAATAGAGTACATTAAAAAATGAAAAGATACAGAAATACAGTCCTATTTTTTAAAAAATAAGATGGGACGAGAAAATAAACATTCTGCTGTTAGCTTATGAACACAATGAGCTACTGAAATATTTTTCTTAAAATATGCTTTAATTTAAGTGTTTGATTTTGATCTCTATTCCAGTGAGACTATGTTTTAGATATGGTGTGTCATTTCTTTTTTCTACTTAATGAAATAGTCAAAATGAATATGTAATTGCTTTTCAGGAGATTAAAAGCACATCAGATGGACGATCAGTGTCTCCACAGCAGGCATTTAGGTGTATCATGTTATTGTAGTACAATGTCATTTTCACAGTGGGTGGTTCAGGGATTTGTGAATATGTAAATGAACAAATGGAGTTCATGGTGAAGATGAGGGTCCTATGTGTCTCTTCAGAATATAGCTTAGGCAGATCTGTTGACTTCTTTTAAGATCACATGATAGGGCACACTAAATATCAAAGACTTGAAATATAACATCTGCACTGAAGAGCAGCCAAACACATCCTCCTCCCCACAGTGACTCTGAGATGGAGAAACTGGATCTGACAAAGGGATGTGGACTGCTTTTAGTACTGAAGACAATTTGCTTTTGGAATAACATTATTAGTCTCCGTCTTTTATTTCTTGGGCAGGGCAAGTTCTGTAACTTCTCTTTTACAGAGACTTCTCTAATTGTAGAGACTGGAGCTTTAGAATGAAAACTTTTTGGAGCTTTAGAATGAAAACTTTTTAAAAGTACTTACTAAGCTTTTATATAGAGCTTTGGTGGTATAGCCAGTAGCAAGTTATGCTGCTAGCCTAAAGCCCATGCGTCGTCAGGCTGCCATCCACCAGTGGCTCTGCAGGAGAAAGATGGGTGGTTTCATCTATGTATTTTACAACCTGAAAAACCAATGGAGGGTCGTCTGTGAGTTGACTCTGAATCCATTAGATGACATAGAAATTTTTTTTTTTTTTTTATTTTGTGTGCGTGTACCGTCAAATCAGATCTGACTGGTACAGGAGACATAGAAATTTTTATAATAAATTAATTTTCTAAAGGAGAAGTGAAAATTATAGTCTTACCTACAGAAATTTCAGAAAATCGTTACTCTATTCATGGTCTGTTCTTTGATCTTATATGTTTTTCTCCACTCTTAGGACAAGTAATCAACCTTTTTTACTACATTAATTATTTTATGTTGGTTTTTGATTCAGCATATTTAAACTTTTATACGAAAATCATTAATTTAT
>NW_006399802.1:17970155-17988208 GCF_000299155.1 Elephantulus edwardii | reverse complement strand
TTGTAGTATTTTGCTTTGTCATTCCGAGCAGCCTTTTGGAATCTTCTGTTCAGCTCTTTAGTATCTTGAATTCTTCCTTGTGCTTACCTGAGTAATTAAATATTGATGGTCTTCTGCACCCCATTTAGAAACTTTTGATAGCATAGTCTGTGGGAAGATGTATTAGTAATCTAAAAGTAAGCCGTTCAAACCCACCTGATGTTCAAAGGGGGAAATGGGTGCTCTCCTTTTGTGTAGTTTACAGTCTCTGAGTTGGCTCCAACTTGTTATCAATGAGTTGTTGAGGTTTACTACTCCATTCAGTGAAAGAGTACAAGACCCTCATGAGATAGATTGACATAGTTACTGCAACAGGGGGCTTGAACTTGGAAGAGGTCATGAGGATGGCACAGGACAGAGCAAGGTTTCTGTCCATAGCATCACTGTGAGTCATAGACAAGTTGATGACACCTAATCACAATACACTCTTCTTTCTTACCTTTTGTTTCTAGATGTGCTTGGTTTGTCATGGTTTTAGTCAGGTCCTAGTATAACTAGATTTTCCCCCTCCCATAATTTTTTCCTCTCCTATCCTTCTTGTCATCTCTGATTCTCTTGTCTTATTGTTGGATACATTTCTAATGTGTATCTTCTCTAGGCAGTTCAGTTATCGGAAATGTTCCGCACCCATCACTGTTTGAAAATGGCTATCATGCTTGCAAGGGTCAAGGGACAGCACAGGAGAGGAAGACATCGGATGAGGTGGATTGACAAAATGTCTGTGTCAGTGGGGTCAGATGTGTCTGAGTTGGTGAGGTTGGCTCAAAATAGGGTAAGTCATAGGGTCACTATGAGATGTAGTTAACTCAATGGCATGTAACAACAATATTCCGAAGTTATGGAGTTCTGGTGTTGCAGTATACTGTGATGATCAGAAAGTTTTCTGTCTAAATCTCCCAGTCACTACAGATTTACAACCTTGGAAAACTAATGGGGGAATCACCATGAGTCAGAATTAATTAGATGATAATGGGGGTTGGTTTTTATTCTTCACTTACTGATTAATTATCTAAAATTTCACATTCACAACAGTAATATGTATTATCACAACAAAATATCTATTATCAGACTCTTTTGCTCATTAAAGACCAACTAACCAACAGACCCTCCTAGTGTACATTTTGCCCAATGCATGAACACTATCTCCCAGAGTGTGTTACCCTAGTCTGGAGCTTGTGTGGCACTGGCTGTGCTCTGGCCCTTTCCTGCTCATACCTCCTCTTCTCTAGTCCTGCTTCCTTCTTGGCCTGCTCCACTACTTTGTCCCGCTCAGTATGTGCTGTCACCAGTTAGCACACCCTCAGAGTTTTGTGCAGGTGGCCCATGCTCCCTTCTGTGGAACTTCCCCTGTTCAAGGCCACAGCATTGCGCTCTACTGCTTCCCCCATGGAACCCACCATGGAGTCTGAGCTGGGATGCTGGGTGGCTGAGGATGCCCAGCTAGTAGCCCACAGCATGAATTTGAATTTCAGCAAGGGGTACAAGGGTGAACCCATACCCACTTCCAGTACAAAGAGGTCATGGCCATCTAACTTGGAGGGAGAGGGCATGGGAGGAGGAGTTTGTGCAAGGAAATCATGAATATTTATTATAATGAGGATTTCACATACGATCTGGTTTTAGTACCTATGTCAATAAATGAGGAGTGGCTATACATAATTTAATTGTGCTGCTGTTTTTTTAAATGCAAAAACATTTCCAACGTTTTGATAAATAGAGAACTGCATCCCAAAGAGATCCTCCGTTGAATCCCTAGAGACTATAAATATGCCACCTTACATGGCGAAAGAGACTTTGCAGATGTGACTAAATTAGGGAACTAAGACAAGAAGATTATCCTAGTTTATCCAGATGGGCTCAGTGTCTTCTAAGACTTTTAAATGTGGAACATGGAGGCAGGAGTCAGTGTCAGAGTAATTTGATATGAGAAGGGCTTGACTGGCCTTTGCTGGCTTTGACAATAAAAGAGGCTGTGAGCCAAAGATTGTGGGAAGCTTCTGTAAGACAAGAAATTGGATTCAGTTAGAGCCTTAGGAAAGGAGCACAGTCCTGACAACTTTATGATTTTGGCTCAGGAGGATTCATATTGGATTTAGGACTTCCAAGACTGTAAGGTAATACATTTGTGTTATAAATCAATAAATTGGTGACAATTTGTTAGAGCAGCAATTGGAAATTAATATAATCTCCATGTAGTTTGCTTTTGCATTTCTCTTTTGTGTTTTCATTTTTGTTTTGGCTTACTCAGTTTTAAATGCTACCATCGACTCATAGTGATCCGACTCATAATTAATCTCTCGTAGACTTCCAAGAACATTAAAAAATGTAACCACAATATTTCTGTATTTTGGGTTTTATTTCTCCCTCATCTCTTTTTTTCCCCCCTTTCTTTCTTTTCCCCTTATTGTGTACTGTCGAGTTAGATCCGACTGGCACAGGAGGAGATTGCCCTTCCTTCTCCAGTGGAGCATCTGGTCGACTCGAACCATGTGCCTTTGGCTTTGCAGCACAGCTTCTTGCCACTAGGCCACCAGAGCTCTTTCTCCTTTTTATTAATAAATTTGTTTAAGAAAGATGCACTTTTCTGTTCATTTTCAGAGTGATCGCAACAGAGATTACCTTTTTCCTTATGGTCTTTGGTAATTTTTTCCTGTTTGCTAATCATTACAACAATGCTTGTCTTACTGACTTATAATTTAAGAGTAGTTGGATTGGATTCTCTCAGTGTTTCAGTTTCTACCTAGGTCTTTGGCATCTTGAAGAAGTTGAAAACAAAAGCAACAACATAAAACCTCATCGTTACTGCCCTTATGAATGCTTTTGTTGGTTCTGACAAATTTTCTTCCACTTGTTTTATTTCAGAGCTTGTTTTCTGCAGATACTAGATGAAGACTTTTAATTCCTCTTTCAGTTTTGCTCTGTTCTACTAAATCTATTTAAGATTCCCCTTTTTCTTATATATGTGATACCCTTTCTGTTTTTAAGGAGGAGAAAAGGAGAGAAGAGATATTGATTAGGAGAGTAGAGAGAGAAATATAGTAGAGGAAATAAAGGAATTTTTAGAACACAATTCTTGAAATTGTTGAGGAATAGAATTCAGAACATTTAGATGGAATAAGACACACTTCTTCCATTGCAGCAGAAGAGAAGGTAAGAGTAGGTTGTTAAACAGGTAATTTTGTCTTTTTGGTGGGAGAAAAGCAAGAAAGCGTCAATCTAAATGATTCTCTTTTCCTTTTAGCAACTGCTAATGGAAGAATTAAGATGAAATAAAAAAAATTTAGTAGTACATATTAAATAACAACTACAGAGAATATATAAAATATTGAATAAAGTAAATAAGTAAAGAAAATAAAGAAGGGGACTCCAGTGGCCACGTGGTAAGGAGCTACACTGAAGTTTGACCCCATGAGCTGCTCCATAAGAGAAGGAAGGACAGTCTCCTCCCATGATTTTCTGCCTCTGAAAATCTGCTGGAGGGTCAGCTGTGAGTCGATTCTCACTCAAAGATACATAACAGCAGAAATGAGACCAAGAAACTGAGAGGCAAAATGGTTAAATTGTTCAGAGTAATGACAATATTTGGGTTGGAATGGAAGCTGAGGTCTCAGAGTCCAATGAATAGGGCATATCAGGAAGATCGATACAATACAAAGATACATAAAGCATAGTCTCACTTCTTCCCCTAGAAAGACTAGTAGACAGAGAAATAATTCTACAACATAGTAAATGTAATGATATAAGTAGCAACTAAAAGACATGAAAGTCCATCTTCCTAGATTCTAGCTATCTGGATGAGTCCAAAGACTAGCCACCCAGTAAGAATTTCATATGGTTTGGGAATTTTCTGTGTTTGAATAACATTTGTACATGTCCTGTGACTATTTAGCATATAGAATATTTGAGAAAAATAGTCATAGTTTCAGAATAATTTGACAATAATTTACTTGACACAAATAGTAAATATATTCTAACTATTGAAAAATTAGTGAACATATTATAAATCAGTATTTATTATTCGATATATTAAAATATATACCTCATGTAATAAAAATAAATTTTACTTCTTGTGGAATTATCCAAGTGTCAACTATTCTTTGGAGGTTACATTATTTAACACATGTCTTATGCCTTCCCCAAAGACAAAAATATCTTCAAACACCATTGATTTATTCCTTCCCCAAAGAAAAAATGTCTTCAAATACCATTGATTGGTTGATGAATGCTATTCTGGGTATAGACTTATGGGAGTAGACAGCACTGACCACAGGAATGTTGAGGAGTAAATGCTGGCTTTTGACAAAAATCTTCTGGTGCATGGTAACTCCTTTGTAATGTTAGGATTGATGGTTATTGTGGGGATCTGTATTAAAAAATATGTATCACAGATTGAACATACTAAGTGAGAATAGAAATGTAGAATAATAGGACAATAATACCCTCTCTATAAACCAACTATGTTTATGATCTTCTAAATAACAGGTCAAAATAGATTTCAACTTGGTAAATATTCCAATTTCAGTGTTCTGCAAAATTTTGGTCTGTCTCATGTATTTTAAGTAACACTTCTGGGTCGTGTGGGTTTTCCAGTAGACTTCAATGAAGTGCAACCACCAAGCAAAGACCTTGTCATTTATTTAATTCTTGCTGTCTTTAATCTTGACAACAGTAAGCCTATGAGAAAACTAAAGCTCCAACGTAATCATAGAATGATATGTAGGATCAAGTACTCAAATTCTTTGCTTTCATTTTCTGCTGAATTCACTACAGCCATATGTCCAAATTCAGATCTGTGGTTCCTTTTAGGTTTATTGGCATCTTTGTTTTTTTCTTTATTTTCATTCTTTCCCCTCCTTTCTCTTTTTAGTTCACAGCCATGAATGAGCCACAATGCTTCTACAATGAATCTATTGCCTTCTTTTATAACCGGAGTGGAAAGTATCTCGCCACAGAGTGGAACACAGTCAGCAAGCTGGTGATGGGACTTGGAATTACTGTTTGTATCTTCATCATGTTGGCTAACCTCCTGGTCATGGTGGCAATCTACGTCAATCGCCGCTTCCATTTTCCTATTTATTACTTAATGGCTAATCTGGCTGCTGCAGACTTCTTTGCTGGGTTGGCCTACTTCTATCTAATGTTCAACACGGGACCCAATACTCGGAGACTGACTGTTAGCACGTGGCTCCTTCGCCAGGGCCTTATTGATACCAGCCTGACGGCGTCAGTGGCCAACCTGCTGGCTATAGCAATTGAGAGGCACATTACTGTTTTCCGCATGCAGCTCCACACACGGATGAGCAACCGGAGGGTGGTGGTAGTCATTGTGGTCATTTGGACTATGGCCATTGTTATGGGTGCTATCCCCAGCGTGGGCTGGAACTGTATCTGTGATATTGGACATTGTTCCAACATGGCACCACTTTACAGCGACTCTTACTTAGTCTTCTGGGCCATTTTCAATCTGGTGACCTTTGTGGTAATGGTGGTTTTATATGCTCATATCTTTGGCTATGTTCGCCAGAGGACTATGAGAATGTCTAGGCACAGTTCTGGACCCCGGAGGAATCGGGACACCATGATGAGTCTACTGAAGACAGTGGTCATTGTGCTTGGTGAGTATTATATTAGCACTTACTTTTTAAAAAACAAAACACTAACTTACTTTATTGGTTCCCAATATCTTACTCTAAACTGCAGCAGTTGATAATTGTGGAAAAGAACAATATTACTACCATGTATATGTAACAGAAATACAAAAGGATGGAATATTTTAATACAAGGATTTGTGAAGAATAGCAATATCTCAGTGTTTCTATAGTTGCAGAGTTAGCTACAGGGCTTTGTGTCTTAATGATGATGTAAAATTGAGTGATGTAAAAATGATAATGTCATTGCAGGGTTTAGTTGTGTGATTTTGAATATTCCATTCTACTCAATCAAATAGATAAAGCCTTTACAAATTTTCTTTACCAAGTTGTTGCACTGTTTACCTTGTCTCTGTATTATAGATAAAAGATACTTTTACATAATATGTTCCATGCATACATTCTTTTATTAATTTATTTCTAAGTAAGTTGTTTTTAAAGTTCTAGAGTTCTTAGTGCATTTTTGGTAAGTATATCAAAGTTTTACAGGTTTAATTCACACAATATTGGAGCTAGTAGGATTCTGTGACAGCCACTTCAGTGAAAGTAGGTTTCTCCCATCATTTTCCTACATGTGGTGGTGGTGGTTTTGTTAGTGTTAGGTTAGGAAGTTCATTCATATTGTAAAGTGAAGAGCAAGATATTTTCCCCCTTCATCTAAACTTAAATTTATCTTTTCCTTTTAATAAATGTTATTTTACTTGGATGAACATTCCATGATAGTGTGCAATAAGAGTATATTTTTATTTTTATTTATTTGTTTAATAAACAGTTAATGAACACATAAGGATTCCAAGTGCTGTGCTGGTCCCTGGAGAGAGAAACCATTGATGAAACAGACTCAGGACCTTTCCCTTGGCACTTGAAAGTGGAGTTCTTATCTTAAATGTTCACCCAGTGTAATTGTTTAGTTACTCTATTGAATTATGTGTTCTCCATTGACTATATTCAAGTTAATATTTGACTATATTTTTAATATCTTATTTCATCTTTTACCATGGACATTCAGCCCAGAAGTAAAAATATCTATTATTAAATTTGATAAAAAAAACACATACATGGTATACTAAGTTATGTTCAATTCACATCATTGACAAGATGTTTAATCTAATTGGTCATTCTGGCTTTTATTGATAATTAAATACCCAAGGAAACCAGTTTTGTATTTCTAGTAAATTTCCTTAGATGGGATAGGACAATCTCACTTCTAGATGTGATCAGGCACACGATGGAGGTATTATCTAGCCTGTCAGTGACAAGCAGGGCTCTTGTGAGGTCCCTGACTCGAAGTGCTGCTCCTCACTCACACAGATTCACTAGAGGATCAGAATACCAAGAAATAGTCTCTAACTAATTTGAGGATGGTCCTAGGTCAGGCAAGGCTTCAGTCTTTTGTACATGGTTGACAGGAGTCAACTTGACAGTAGCTAACAAGAAAACAAATAAAAGTAAGTTATTTTAGTGATGATCTGAATGTTGACACTTTCTATATGAATGTGTTTTTTTATAAAGTTGTTTCAGTCACTCATAAATGTAATTTTATAACATTAATTATAACTATATTATGCTATTATTTATAACATCCTATCCTCAAGAGTGTGCTTTTTTTAAAAAAAATTCATCATGTATGGCTTGTAAGTCATAGCAGTTACTGACTACTGACTTAGACTATGAACCTATAAGTTCCTTTTTTATTTTTCATTTTTGCCTTTGAATAATAAATACGTAGCACACTCTTACTTTGCAATGTTCTTCATGATTCATATAAGATTAACTTTTGTACCTCATTGAGTTGTTTGAAGACTAAATTAAGTAATTCTGAGGTCTGTGCACCAACAGTTTATACAGTTGCCTTAAACACCTTCCCACTCACATCAACCCCAAACTAAAAAATAAAGGAAATATGTGCCCTCTGAGATTTAAGCTACAAAGATTAAATCTGATTAAGTACTTCTGGAATAAATAACATTATTTCTTTAGATGTGTGTTGAAAGACGTTTAAGAACATGGCAAACTCCAGTCAGCATGATCAGTGAAGAAATTGGTCCAGTAACATGGAAATATGATTATAACAGAAATTAAATAAAGCAAGCTCTGGAGGATACAATGGTTGACACGCTTGGCTGCTCAAAGTTTAGAGTTTTGAGTCCAACTCAGAGGGACTTTGGAAGAGTTTAGGTAATCTGCTTCTAAAATGTCAGTCGTTGAAACCCTATGGAACACATTTTAGCCTTTTTGAAAGAGGCAATGAGAATTGGAGTATAGGCAGGTTTGGAAAGTAAAGAGAAGGAAATGTATAATCATGAACAGTCTTATGTTTGCAGGATATGGCCAGCAGGGTTGAATCAGGATGCCATCGTTCTCAGTCATGGCCTGTTAGATGCTTTTGCATTTTACATATCAGGAGGTACCACCTAAGGCCTAACAGACTCTCTTGCTTGAATTGTAACTTTCTGTCCCTATGCAGGTCTGTTACATGGAGGGGATAAATTGGTCTTGCTTGAACAAGAATTCTGGTCTGCTCAAATCTTACTCTTGCCTTGTATATTAGCTAATTGACAATGTGGGCTGTTTGGTTTTTAAAAATTTTAATTTTCAATGTATTTCATCTCTATCAGGTTGTCAGCTTTGTGAGAGCAGGCAGGGACTATTAATGATTTGCTGTCCACTTTCTCCCCATTTCCTCTCAAAATATCTGTCACAAATTAGGCACTCAATAAGTCATTGTCGATTGAATGAAAGTGATAACAAAACCAAATTTCTGCCCCTTTAAAGCTACGCACCAAACTTAAAGTGAATTCAGTAAGGTAAATGTCACTTTACTCAGCCATGTGCCAGCCAGCAAACCATGCTTATATTCCTAACCCGTTCCATGCTTTCCCATCAAACCACATCAGCTTATAAATGACTAGCCGCAATGAGTGTACAATAAATGTTCATTTTAATTTTACTTATTTTGGGAATGATTATGGTTTGATTAACTGTGTGTGAAATTTTCAGTTTCCATTTGCATCACCTCAAAATGACCTCTGGGATTCAGACTTGTTCAGAGAAGGGTTTGTTGGTTAACAAGCCCAAATCCCTCAGAGCCAGTTTAAAAATGAGGGCATCTTTGACAATGATGAGAGCTATATGAGTAGCAGTTTTTAAGTAAGTACGAAAGTGAGAATCTTAATATTTGTTTTTATTTTTGAACAGTTAAGCTGTTTTGAATCATGTGCTTGCATTATGCTGAGTACCTTAGAAGTGACTATTAGTAAATAAAAACTCTGTGGTGAGCTCTGGTGGCCTACTGGGTAAGGAATTGTGCTGCCAACTCTAAGGCAAGCAATTCAAATCCATCTGCTTCTCTTAGGAATAATGATGGACAGTCTCCTCCTGTGTGATTTATAGCCTCTGAAAACTCCCTGGAGGGTCAAGTATCATTATACATTTGTAATTCCCATTTTATAGAGGTAAAACCTAGGGGCAGAGATGAGATAACTAGCCCAAGGTCACACGGCTAATAAGTAGGAGATATGATTCAAACTCTTGGTTCCTAAGGCCTACCTTTTCACCTCACGCTAAGCTGCTTTTCTGTAATAAAACATTTCTAGCAACAAGTGGTGTTATATTTTGTTATAATGTTTGAACAGCACTGTACAATTAAATCATGTATTAAAACGTGTGATCCCATTTGTTTCTGTTGCTATTGCCTAGCACTGCCTACACTTTAATTCCATGGTCAAAAGGAGAACATTCCTTTCCTCTCTTGAGTTCTGATGATGACGCTGTGATTCTCATTTCGTTTCCCCTTTTCCTCTGTTTGGTGCTGAGAGCACCAGTAATGAGCTGCCTCTGATGGAGGGATTGTTTTGTTCAAGGTGTAGTTAACTTGAGGATTCATTGCCTCAGCATGAGGTCACGTTCTCCTTTCCCAGGCTTGGAATCTCCTTACTTGACTTTTTACCAAGAGCTTGTTCCACAGTTAAATCAGAATGGCAGTCAAGAGTTCTTCCTTATTTGACCATAGACTGTCTTAAGTTGTAAGCACATTTCTTGACTATTCTGTTCTTAGTGATGTAGGGGGGTAATTAATAAAGAAGGAAATTAAGCTTTGGATTGGAAAGTAATGGATGATGGGTTTGTATTTGCACCCTGAAAGGGAGAAATTTACTACCATTGAATCTATTCTAACTTCGAGGGACATGAAGCAGAACAAATCCAGGTGGTACTAGTCTCTTAGGAGAAGAGGAAGAGACACTGTTCTTTCTGGTTTAATCTAAACTGGCTGGAAATTATCATCAATGTTAATCTAAATTATCCTTTATTATCTCTGCCTTTGGTCTGTATTCAGTATTATACCTCAAGCACTATTTCTGACCTTCTACTAATTTTTTTTACTTAAATTCTACTTAAATTTTTTACTTTAATTCTACTTAAATTTTTCCACTCTACATTGAAGGAGCCAAGTTGTCTTTCTAAGTGATAGAACTGGAATTCAGCAATAGAACTGTTGTAGGTGATGCCCATTGAACACAAACTCTGGACTCACACTGTATAGAACTATCCATACTTCTGTTACTGGAGGTGATAGTAGTCATGGTTGTATCTTCAGGTCCAATCAAGAAATTCTCCCTTCTCTCTGGCAGACAGGTTTAAAGTCACTATTTCTCCCCCCTCCATATTAATATAGTTTGAAGATTATGGTGGTTGTTGCATGCTGTTGAGTTGGAACTGGCCCATAGATGACGCTCCAGAGGCTTTTCAGAGGCAATAACTTGCATATGAAGAGGTTACCCACTCTTCTGTCTCGGAGTAGCTGGTGAATCCAAACCATGTGCCTTTGGGATTGCAGCACAGCTTCTTACCGCTAGGCTACCAGAGCTCCTCTAGACTGAAGATTAGTGGCCAATAATAATGTTAACAACTCTGTGAACTTTAAAAAATTTGAATTAATAATTATATTGGTGAGTGTTAAGGTGTACAGAGCAAAGAAAAGTAAAATCTGTTCTCTACAGAACTTATGGTTGAGTAGAATAAATTTAAGAAAAATCTGTAAACTATTTGATTCCATACTTTGCTGTAGGCAAAGTGATCCTCAGTGGAGGGGACAGAGGGCCTCTCAGCACAGGCAATTTTGAGCTGAGTCTTGAGGACTGTGTAGAAGCTCACGATCCTATGTGATGAGGGTGGAGAAGGCAAAGAATAACATAGTGATGGTTGTCACTTTTGAGAAATGAGAAGCAGTCAGGCAGGAGCAATGAGCACATAGTGGGTCTACCAGATGGAACATTGACCAGAGGTCAGTGCCTTCATGATATGCTAAAGAGTTTGAATTTGCGTTGAGACAGATACTGAGGAATATTCCAAGATAAAGCACATCAATTACTTATAGTAAGGCAACCATATGATGGGCACCAAGTAAGTGGGATGGCTGGGGCAACAAGTACAGACAAAAACTGCTTTGAGCAACCAGAATGCATGGTCATCTTACCACTAGGCTTTACTTTTTTTCTGTTTGTGACCCTTGTTTCTATTCTTCTTAAATTCTCTTCTCATGGGTTTGTTTTTTGTTTTGGGGGATTGTTTGGTGTTTGGTTTTTTTAAATCCAGAGCGTGGTGTTTGATTCTTCTGTGTCCAAAAGAAATGTTTTTCCATCTTAAATTATAAGTCTGTATCCAGATTTAGAATTGTAGAGCACAGAAGGTCCTTAAACCCCCCCCCCCCACACACACACACCATCCAACTCCCTCATCTTTCATGTGAAGAGACTAAAGCCAAGCCCCCAAATGAGATATTTAGGTGTGTTAGATGACAGCCAGGACCCAGGTTTCCTGATTCACAGTGAGGTGTTCATTGACTGCGTATGTCTCCTCCTCACCGTGTTCCATCCTCACTGCCTGACACGTTGGTCCTTTTGAACATCAACGTGTATTTATGTGGCTGGCCAGGATTAGGTGTAAACATTGTGGCTATCAAGGTAACTGGCTCCCACAGAAAGATTCCCTTTGAGTTTGACCTCATAACAACCCATCCTCATTCTGTAATGAAGCTTTGATGAGAGCTATTTGAAATGGAATTGATTGCCCATTGTGTAGCTTTTACTCAGATTAGCATCTTGTTAACATTTCTTAGTAAGAAGATCGCATTACTGTTCTTCATTCAGCCTTTCTTTTTAGGTTTGTGTTCTGCTGCCCACACATGGGCATGTATGCTGGCATGTATATGTGTGCCTTTTCTCACCAAGTATTGAGGCAGGTTACCTGTGAGATATACTCTTAATTCTGCTGTTAGCTAGCTGGGTGATTCTGAACAAGTCACTTTGTCAGTGTTGTCTTCTGTAGGATGAAATTGGCCAATTTGATTTCTGACATTATTTAGAATATTATAGCCCATTAACAGAATTATATTAACTACTGTTAATCAACTATGCAGGATTTTTTTTTCCTTTTAGTGGAAAACATAGAAATAGTGTTTAAGGCAAAACAAGAGAGTGATTTTTCTTGGTATAAATGGCGACTCAGCTTCTTTAATAATGAGCTTTCAGTGTGCTGTCCACCATTAAAGATAGGAGCACTACATTTATAGAAGGTCATTTCAAAGAACTGAGTTTTAGGACTTTGCTTTTCTGTGGAGAGCTGTGTGACAGTAAGAGAAGGCTTCCTGGTTGTTCCTGTTGCTCAGGGAAAGAAAGTGGACACAGGAGCCTTTTATTCCCTGGCCACGGATGACCAGCTGCACATCCTGTTGCTCTGAAGAGGGACCAAAGCCACCCCAAGTCTTCTGTGGGCCCGGTGGCATCCCTGTGAAAGCTTCTGTGAGGTAGAACCTGAGAGAATATTCATGAGAGCTCTGATTGTTTGGCTAGCCACTAGGTTGGCTTGGCACTCGGGACGGTGGTCAGGACCAGGCACCCTGCAGAAGGCCCACAGCGCTGCTCAGACCCAAATCCTGGGTCTACGTCAAAAGAGAAAACAGCAAGCAAACACCAGCTCTTTATACCCCTTTGTTGCCCATCTCCATTCAAATATTTTTAGTCAGAAGAAATTTTAAAACAGAAAAAAAAATAAAATAAAAAGGAAGAAACCCAGAATACCGCATTAGCCTAACAGAGTACCTTTTGAAGTGAGGACAGAGCAGTCTGAACATGAGGCTCTTTTTTTATTTTTAGGTTAGTTTAGTATTATTGAGACCTTGTCTGGCTGAGACGCCTGTCAACGCAAATATATGATGCTAGTCATTGAGAGTGAGTGATGCAAAGATGCCTTTAATGGAGCCTGGTGACCACAGCTGTCCCAGGATAGAGAATTTGGATTTGGAGTAAAATAGGCCTGAGCCTTAAAGTTAAAATCCCAGCCCTTTACTAAGTCCATACTCTTTACTCTGCTGAGCACCAGTCACACACACACACACACTCACACACACACACACACCCATCCCATATATAGCAGTGTACTTACAGTAGTGGATTTGGTGGCTGAGGTGATGTTTCAATTCCATAAAATTTATACATTATAATTTACTTGTGCTGCCCAGCAGCAATTAGTGCTTAATAAAAGACTTTATAGTGCATCATACAAAGCCTTTGTTTTTTTAAATTTTAATTGTGATTTTGATGAAAGTTTACAGAAAAATTGAATTTTCATTCATTCATTGTTACACATTTTGCTCCTTCCCCCTCCTGGGTTCACTTTATTTTTTTTTAATAGTCATTCATTGTTGCACAATTTCCACCCTCCCTGTCTTCTCCTCTCCCTCCCCCAGTTCTCTTTGCAAGAAAACGATCTAGGATAAGAGGTATATTGCAAAGCCTTTGTTTTTCTAAAGATACATCCTTACTGCAACTTTGCTTACACCTTACTTGTCATGGCTTGGGCTATATTTGAAAAGTCCTATTAGAGCTTCAAGGGATGGTGGGTTTGATCTGGTAGTTGTCTAGAGATGACTGAATGTTGTTGAAACGTCTAGTGAATTTTGGGGTAAAACAATTCTCTCTGCCAATATCTTAATAGATATTCAGGACATCAGCTCCATTGAATGGATCTGAGGGCATGCCTAATAGATAAGCTAGATAGCTTAAGGCAATGTTCTTTCTCCTTTTACTTATTTCCTCTCTCTTTTGAGCAGAGAAGGACCATTGTTGTTGTTAGTTGCCATGAAGATGAGTACAATTCATAGTACCCTATGAACAACAGACCTGAATCTTTTCCTAGCTGTACCATCCTCATCTGTCATACATTCGAGCCTATTACTATAGTCACCACATCGGTACACATTTTTGGGGCTCTTCCTCTCTTTTGTCAACCCTCCACCTTTCCAAACATGGTATCCCTTTCCAGAAAAAGACCTCTGTTAATAACATGCCCAACTATGGGAGCTGAAGCCTGAATTGTACTTTAATCAAGACTTTTTTTTTCCATTTTAGCAGTACATGGGATACTCAGTGTTCTTCAACATTACAGTTCAAAGACATCCATTCTTCTTCTGTCATCCTTATTCATTGTCCAGATCTCAGATGCATAGCAAGTGATTGAAAAGACCATGGTCTGAATCAGGCGCACCTTAGTCTTCACACTAACACCATTTCTATTTTGTATTTTGGAGAGTTCACTGACAGTGGTCTTGCCCAAAGCAATGAATCTCTTTATCTCCTGACTGCTGGTACCAAGGATGTTGACTCTGGATCCAAGTAAAATGAAATCATGGACAGTTTCAATCCTATCTCCATCTATCAAGGATTATACAGCCTTCAATATGCATTTGTTTTCTTGATGTTGAGATGTAATCCATTTTGAAGGCTGTAGTCTTTGATTTTCTGCAGCAACTGTTTCAGATCCTTCTCACTTTCAGCAAACAAGATTGTGTTATCTGCATAACACAATTTGTTGATGAGTCTTCCCCCTATCCTGATGCCATACTCTTCTTCATAGAATACAGTTTCACAAATTATTTGCTCAGCATATAGATTGAATAGTTATAGAGAAAGGATACAAGTCTGACATATACCCTACCCAATTTTAAGCCGTGCAGTGTTTTCATGTTCCATTTGGACAAAAACTTCTTAGTCTAGAAAGAGATTTTATGTGAGCACAATTAAGGGTTCTGGGATTCCAAGTCTTCTCAATGTTAGCCATAATTTATTTTGATTTATATAGTCAAATGCCTTTGCATATCCAGTAAAGCACAGGTAGACATTCTTCTGGTATTCTCTGCTTTCAGCCAAGATCCATCTGGCTTCAGCCATGACATCTCTGGCCTCAGGGCCTCTTCTAAACTCAGCTTGAACTTCTAGCAGTTCCCTGCCAATGTGCTGTTCCTTCCATTTTAGGCTGATCTTTAGCACTATTTTGCTTGCTTGTGACATTAATGACATTGTTGGATAATTTCCACCTTCTTTTGGATCACCTTTCTTGCGAATGGGGACAAATATGGATCTCTTCCAGCCCATCAGTCAGGCAGCTGTTCTACTAATCGCCAGGCATAGATGATTGAGTGCATCCAAAGTTGCATCTGTTAGCTGAAACATATCAACTGACATCTCAACTATTCCTGAGACTGTGTTTTTTTTTTGCCAGTGTCTTCAAAGCTGCTTTAATGTCTTCTTTTGTTGCCATTGACTTTGTTCAGATGGTACTTGAACTGAAGTGAGGCAAATGGATAACATCATGAAATCTGTTTTTGCTCTTCTCCTGCCAGTACCATTTTAACAGGATGGATGCCTGAGAATCCTTGTCTGAACTTCACCATCTCTTACAAGGGAAAAAGAACTTTGTTGCAAGTTCTCACTTCTACTTCATAAATCTTTTTGGAGAGCTGTAGAAATGTTTCATGATTGTTGAACTTTTTGTTATATTCTAATACCTAGAACAGGGTCTGGCACTTAGTAAAGTATTATTATTTGTTGCATGATTAAGTGCATTTTACTTCTCATTCTAGATTGGATGTTTAACAGGTTGTCTGGTAACATAGAAGAATACTGGTGGTGTGGTGGCTAATGACTCATTTCTTAACCTAAAGTTTGGCAGTTCGAACAGCAGTTGGTCATTCTTCAGGAGAAAAGTGAGCCAATTTGTATCCTTAAAGACTTACAGCCTCAGAAACCCTGTGGGATAGCCCCACTGTGTGTTATAGGGTTGCTATGAGTCAGAATAAATTCTATTACAATGGATTTTGGATTTCCCCCCGCCACAGTAATGATAGAAATACATTGATATTGCCTAAAATTTAATATTATTTAATAATGATCCCCATGCAAAGGAATAAGTTTACTAGGATAAGACAGTTCCTAATCCTGCCTGTCAAGGCCACATTTTTTTTTAGATGTTCCAGTATGAACATATTAACAGTAGTTTGTCAGTAGATGTGTCAAGAATCTCTGCTAACAAGTAGGGATGCAAAGATTAACTAAAATGTGAACTCTGGGGAGCTCTGGTGGCCTGGTGTTAAGGAGTTGCAACTACAAGCCCAAAGCCACACAGTTCAAATCCACCAGATGCTCTGCCAAGGAAGGAGGGACAATCTCCTCCTGTACCAGTCAGATCTGATTTGACGGTACACTCACACAAAAATAACAATTAAAAAAGTGTGAACTCTGATCACAAATGCTCTTTTTTATAGATGACAGAAATTTTTCGTAAATATACTAAGGTAAATAAAACATGCAAAGTGCTATGTCAGAACTGACCCATAATGACCCTCCAGCAAGTTTTCAGAGGCAGGACGTTTCATAGGAGGAAATTGTTTATCCTTCTTCTGAGGAGCAACTAGTGGGTTACTACTGCATACTTTGTGTTAACATATAATTCCTTACCAGTAAGCCACCAGAACTCCCTTAAGTGCTATGAGTGTGCTATATTCTCACTGGGCAATGCCAAGAAAGACTTCACGATGAAAATTATATACAAATTATTTCTTAGATGACAGAGTCTGTCAGTTTCGTAGATATATGAATCTGCCAATTGAACTCAAGCAGACAAATTAAATCAATTAGATAGTCTTTATCTATGAATAACCAGTAAATATTCATCTATTTTCTTTATATTGTAATTAAAGTGCCATTTTTGTCTTTTAAAATCCATGAGAATCCTGAAGGATGGAATAGAGTACTTAAAACACTTTCATTTAAGTACTAAACAAAGCAATATTGTGCTTATTCTTGTTTTATCTATAGTTTGCACTGTATATTGAACTCCTGTTGTGGAATAGACTGAAGTTTGTAGATTAACAGCATCAAATTGGTTTTGAAATAAATTATATTTAGTTACTGGCCTGTAAGAGAGAGGTAAAGTTCTTTATGTGCAGATAAGTATGAAGGGCTGTATAGTGAGTGGCATTTATTAGTATCAGGACCTGAAGTATCATTGCCAGCATAGACTGAGTCTTATGCCTGAGGTATGATGAGAACATAGTTTTCTATGCTATCTTGCAAGCTGTAAGATTGTGGGCAGGCAGATTTCAGAATGTAGTTGGTATTTGTTGTTGCTGTTAGGTGCTATCAAGTCAAGTATGAGTCATAGAGACCTTATAAACAGTGGATTTGAACTTTGTCCAATCCTACACCATCTTCACACTTCCTGACACACTAGAGCTCGTGTGGCAGTCCCCGAGTCAGTCCACCTGGTTGAGGGTCTTTATCTCCTTTACTGGAGCCCTACCTTTCCAAGAATCATGTCCCTCTTAGCAACATGCCCTAAGTATGTGAGACAAAACCTCATCATTCTTGCCTCTAAAGAGCACTCTCTCTGCACCCTCTCCAAGACATAACTGTTCATTCTCTTGGCCATCCATAGGATGTTCAGTGCTCTTCTCCAACACCACAGCTCAAAAACATCAGTTCTTCTTTTGTCAATCCTATTCATTGTCCAGCTGTCAGATGAAAAGCAAGTGATCAGAAAGACTGTGGCCTGAATCAGATGCACCTTAGTCCTCAAAGGGACATCATTATTCCTCAATAATTTGGAGAGGTCCCTAACTGCAGACTTTATCAGTGCAATGCATCTCCCTTTTTCCTGACTGCTGGTACCAAAGGTGTTAACTATGGATCCATGTAAGTTGGAGTTGTTGACAGTTTCAGTCTTTTCTCCATCCATCATGATGTTGCCTATTGGTCCAGTGGGAAGACTGTTTTCTTGACATTGAGATGCAATCCATATTAAACTAACATTTGTTGTTACAGAAATGAGACTCAAAGACTGTTCTTAATTCTGAAAATGTGTAATTCTACATCTAAGATTTTACATTTGAGACCGTAAACAATATATTTAAGTTGGTATTTGTTGTTATTGTTTGTTGTTGTGCCGTCGAGTCGTTTGCGACTCATAGCGACCCTATGCACAACAGCTCTAAACCCTGCTCTATCCTGCGCCAACCGCACTGCCTCTGAC
>NW_006399802.1:17952583-17969565 GCF_000299155.1 Elephantulus edwardii | reverse complement strand
GCAGCAAGTGCATGAGGTCCTCCTCAGTTTCAGCAAGCAGGGTTGTGTCATCTGCATAATGCAGATTGTTAATAGATCTTCCACCAATCTTGATGCCACGCTTCTCCTCATAGAGCCCAGCCTCTTGTTATTGTTACAGAAATAAAACTCAAAGTTGTTGTTAATTCCTTTTAAAAATGTACAATACTACTACTAGGCTTTTCCATTTCGGATTCCAAGCGTGACATATCTGATTCTCTACTACGTATGTATCAACTAAGAATGAAAAAAGCATACACATATACACAACACAGAAGATGTGCAATAAGACACTTTAAATGGCAGTTAACCTTCTGTTGCATAGGTTTTTCTCCTTGTTTTACAAGTTATCCTTATTGTTCTGAAATACCTGTTTAGATGCAAAGGCATTTAACCTGTCAGTATTTCTTATTTTGATTTGTCTGAAAATAGATCAAGGGTTACCTCTGGAGTAGATTCTTCTACTTGTCTGTCAGAGTCTGTGCTTGCATCTGAACAGGTTATGTGATATACTTACAGTACAAAATCAAATCAATCTCCACTTTTACGTGTGTGTTTTTGCCACACTCTTTGAAGAAAGCATTTGAATATATTTTGTTTTTCCACATAAACAAGGGATTACTTTTCTTGTGTTTGTCGTCTTGATATTTTTTCTTTGAGGTCTAAACCAGAACCTTAAGCCTCTGAGAAACTACTTTTTATTCATGTGTTTTAGCGAAGATGATAGTGTCTAGACTGAATGTGGTCACGGCTTTACTTAAACCCTGGCAGGTCTCCTCTACCAATAGAAGATTCATTGTAATGATCCAAAGCAAATATGAGGTTCTAATAGGGTGACGCAGCAATAACAGGGCCTTTTTTGAAGGACTGGGGTTTTATCTGGCATCGGGAGACTGGAAATTCATGGCTTCACCTATTTATCCTGCCCAAGTAGAATTTGTTTATACAAAGAGCACTGCGTATTAAGTAGGGTTTTCCATGAGTTCATTCTTAATGTGCATTTCTGCACATCAAAAACCTCCAATGAGGCAACCATGAGTTCATTCGCTGGGGTTATTTTCCTTTTTCTTAGGGAAGAGGAGATAGTCACTTAGGGACCTACCCTTGACAGGCCAGCACAACAGACTAATGAAGTGAAAAGTGAAGATGCTTTTGCTGGAAGCCAAAAGTGATTGATCCTCTTTATGCTGAAGGGGCGTGCGCTTGCTCAGCTGACCTTGCTGAGCATGTGGTGCACAGGACTGCTTCTTTGTGGGTAGATCTCCGAGAAAAAGCTAGACTATCATCTGAGGAACTACAGTTAGTGAGTCGCTGAACTAAACCAGGAGAAGCTGTAGTTAGACATCCTGAAATGTATGGCATGATAAAATAATCGAGCAAACAAAAATCAGAAATTTTGCAGATTTGTCTGAGTTTGACGTCTGGACTTATGTACAGAAGTTAAAACAGTGAAACAAATTAATAATCAAATAAATTCTGGTGACATATCAGCTCTGTGGCCTTGTTGTTGGGTACCATCAAGTTGGGACCAACCCATGGCTGATCCTCCAGTGGGTTTTCAGAGGCAGTAGATTGCCAGTCCTTCTCTTGTAGAGCAGTTGGTGGATTTAAACTGTATACCCTTGGGTTGGTAGTGCAATTCCTTTCAACTAAGCCACCAGAAATCCTTAGACAATATATGGAATTTCCTGAGTTTCTTTTTTCTCATCTATAATTAAGGAGAACATTTTCTGTGTGAGGTTGTTGTGAGAATTGTGAGATGTTAAGGTACTCAGCGTGCTGCCTGGCACAAAATAGTGTGCACATGAAGTTCCCACGTCTTCCTTAGGGCTCTGCATACATGTATGTATGTCTTGCTACTCTCTGCAATTAATGGTTCAAATGGAACCGATAGTCTTTTATGGGGATTAATCCCATCAATCTGTACCTCTACCTATCTATTTATCCTTTAGACAATTAATAAATGAAGAATTTTAAACATTTTTATTTGACGTGAGACCATAAAGCTTGTTCATTTCTACCCTTGTGCACCAGGGAGCTCTGGTGTCCTAGTCCAAAGAGACTATGCACTGATAACCCAAGGCTGTGCCTCACTGGTGATTCAATATCTGCATGAGCAAGATGGACAGTTTCCTCACATTTGATTAGCAGCTTCAGAAACTCAATGGAGGGTCAGTTGTGAGTCAGTTCAGTTCTGAATTGACCACAGTGAGATGAGATTATGACAATGACTGTCTTCTTTCCAAAGCCAGACTTGGATTTTCTGTACAACATCACAGATGTGTGGTTTCAGGCTTGACCTCAAATAACTCAGAAAGCAGAGAACTCTTTTCACCCACCAGAAGCCAGACTGTCTTCTTTTAGATGCGCTGTTATATGTTGGTGTTGTTGTTAGGTGCCACTGAGTCATAGACGACTCATAGCAACCCTATGAATGAAAGACCTGAACACTTGTTCAGGTGAAGTTATCTTTCATCATTTCTCCGGGTTCTTAGAAGGCAAGCTGTTTCAGAAGTGGATACCACTCCTGATTCCAAGCTTGTTTTAATCAAGGAGCTCCACCAAACACTGTCCACCATGGGTAACCACCTCTGTACAGCAAATGGACAGACCAGTGCTCTTCCACTTAGAAGAATGTTTGACCAAAAACAATTAAAATCAGGCTTGAGGGCCATAGATTAAAATCACCCACCTTTGGCTTGGTAGTAAAACTTTCTATCCACTAGGCCAACAGAGCTTTCTCTGTATTGTTGTTGTTGTTGTTGTTAAGCGCCATCGAGTTGTAGACAACTCAGAGTGACTCTATGAATGAAAGACCTGAACACTTGTATAACTTTCATCATTTCTCCATGTTCAGAGAGTTTATGGAGGCAAGCTATTTCAGAAGTAGATGCCACTCCTGCTTCCAAGCTTGTTTTAATCAGGGAGCGCCACCAAATACTATCCGCCATGGGCAACCATTATCACATATGACACATCAGTGTCACAGCATCACAGGAACCACAAGTTACCTCTGGATCTATTACATACTGGACAAAGATCTGGAAAACAGAGTCCCACCCACAGGGTCTAGTTCTGACCCCTTGGTGCCATAAAAGATACGAAATGTGTCTTTTACATCATTTGAGTACAACTAACTCAGTTCTGTTCAGGAGGAGTATATTGCTTATTTTGTGTTGAAATATCAAATATAAGAATGTGTAAAGCCTATTCCTTTATAAATGTGACTACCATAAAAATCCAGATTGGAAATGTCTTATGGCAGATAAAGTTATGGAAAAAAAAAGTGACCCTGTCCTCTTAAAGCCTGTAGTCTATTAGGTAGAAAAATGTCACATATACATAGTTAACGATTACAAAAGGCAAGAAAGTCATACAGTTATGTAATATAAGCTGCAGGGGAATTTAGAGGAGGAAGAGAATTCTTTCTATACTGTAGTTGGGAAAACCTTAGTTTTCTGAGTTGGGATTGAACTATAGGTTATGTTTGGGAATGAAGTATTCTGTTAGATTGCTTTTAAGTACTGAATCCTGTTTTAAGAAAACTTCTGTCTTGATTCTCAAAGTAATGTATATTCGTTGGACAAGAAGAAACAATTCCGAAAATGAGAAGTACTTAGAATTCTGCCATCAACGGAAAACCCAAAACATTAGAAAGTATATCTTGTTCCTTCCAAATTCTGTGTGCTAGTTAATAGTTGAAGTCATGCTCCAATTACCCCCAAAACAATTAATTCCTATGTTGTTGAAATGATTTCAACTAAAAGTGACCATTTAGGCAGGAATTGCACTCCCCACAGGGTTTCTGAGAGTGCTAGTCCTTACAGAAGCTGACCACCACGTCTTTCAACCACAGAGCCACTGGTGGACAAGAGCCTTTTTGTTATGGACTGAGTGCTTAAGCACTGAACCACCAGATTGCTGTGCTGTACATATAAAGAGTCCATACCGTTTTATTGTGTGTTTTTTAAGTATATCTGTATCTCTTGAATATATTATCAAGCCTTTTAGTAATCTTTGTAGACATCATTATTTTTATTTTTAATTTTTTAAATTGTGATTTAGTAATTTTTGTAGACACCATTTTTATTTTTAAATTTGTGAATGAAAGTTTACAAATCATATTGGCTTTACATTCTATCATTTATACACATTTTGTCTTATAACTAACTAATTAATTAATGCTAAGGAATTCATTGAAATATCTAATCATCTCATTACATGTTGCCTTTCTCTTCACCCTGCTTAATAAGTATCTATTATCTCTTTATTAATTTCTATTTCCTTCTCCCTTCCTTTCTATTGCTGATAACCATCCAGGAATGATTCTGTGTGTAAACATTTCCTTAGTTTTTTAAACAGTGGTCTTATACAATATTTTTGCTTTTGTGACTGGCCTGTGTCACTGAGATGAATATTATCGAATATAACCCTTTACTTTCCTCATTGAGACTTTGTAAATCTTAATTCCTATTGTTTAATGTCCTGAAGAACATTTGTGGCACTTTACACCCTTACCACAATGAATAAGGTTTTACCACCATCAAGATAATCTTAGATGCTTTTACTCTCTAGTGGCCCCATGTTGCAAACCACTTACATTATTTATATTATCAGTAACTTTTTTGATGATAAACCTTAGCAAATGTGAAATATAAATGGAAATCATTTAATAACTTAAAAACTAAGAATGCTTCGGTTACATGTAAATAAATGCAATGCTGTTAAGTGCTTTGTTACATACAATGATCTAATGTACATGGATTTCTTCAGAAAATTAAAGGCCTAAAGGTGTCCAATGTAGTGCAGAGTTTTATAGTGTTACTTTGAAAGATCCAACTTCCTAGTTTTTAAACCTCGTTCTCCCACATAACGTGGGCAAGGTAGGTGGTCACTTCCTCTAAGTCTTAGTTTTCTTTTCTGTAAAATGAGGAGCAGGGAAAAGTCAATAACATGAGGTTAACTAAGGTTATTACACGAGATGCCAGCCATATAAGTGTTTGGTAGATATTCTTATAAAATACATAATGCATAATTTTATCTCTTCATGAAAAGATCATGTTGCTTTGTGTAACACTGAGTACCCGGATTGATCTTCATTGAAGTAAATCTTCATCACATGGTGAAAAGGCCACCCAGAAGGAAGGGTCAGGGACCATATTACTTCTGGGATTCAGTGTGCAGGTCTCCCTTTGACTGTTGGTGTTACTGTGGTAAATGATCCTGCAAGCAAGTCCACACTCACTTCTGAGATCTCCCCCACTGCAGAGGCTCCCAGACTTTCTCAGTCACAGTGACTGTACTGTCTCTTTCTCAGTGCTTCATAGCTAAAAGAAATATCTGACAGTTCCGTTGATTAAGCAGTTAAGCCATTTTAAAAAATCTGTGTTGTTCTTGTTGTATACCACTGAGTCGGAACCAACCTGTAGCAGACCTTCCATTGGGTTTTCAGAGGCAGTAAATCACATGGGAAAAAATGGCTTATCTTTCTCCTGAAGAGCTGCTGGTGGATTCAAACTACATGCCTTCAGGTTGGCAATGTAGCTCTTTACCACTAGGCCATCCAGCTCCCTAAAAAAAAAAAAAGACAAAAAGATGCATATGTGATGTGGTGTGATGTGCCACTGAGTCCACTATGACTCATAGTGACCCTGTGTACAATAGCTCTGCACCTTGCTCTGTTCTGAGCCAGTCTCACTGTCTGTGGCACACCTATATTCATTATCCTGGTTACTGTGTCAATCCATGACATCTGGGGGCTACCTTGCCTGCGCTGTCCCTCAACCCTTCTAAGCATGATATCCTTCTGCAAAGACAGTTCCCTCTTGCTATCTGCCCAAAGTATGTATGACCTAGTCTCAGAATCCTTGCGTCCAAGGAGCAGTTTGGTTTCACCCTCTCTAAGACAGACCTGTTCTCTTGGCAGTCTACTAAGAAATTTGTAGTATGTGGTACAAATAACAAGATAGTAACATAAATGGAAAGGGGAAAAAATATCTTTATCTAATTCATAACCATGTTGTTGTTGCTCTATTTGATGCCTTCAAGCTAACTATGACTCTTATCAGTGGGAAGAACACCAGATCTGAACCTCGCCCTGTCCCTCACCATTCTCATTATCCCTGTTCTGTTGAGGCCCATTGTGGAAGTCACTTCGTTGATTAATTTCTTTGAGAGTCTTCTTTCCCTTTCATTCACCCTCTACATTTCCCAGCATCATGGCTCTGTCCAAGGACTGATTCCTCCCAAAATACACCCAAAGTAAGTGAGGTAAAGATTCCCTGCCCTGGCCCCTAAACAATGCTCTGGTGGCACTTCCTTCAAGACAGACTTGTTTGTTCTGACTAAGAAGATATATATGTGCATGTTGGACATTGCACCACTTACCAAAAGTTGAAATCAAATGAAACACCAACATCTTCTCCTGTTTCACACTAAGGCTTATGCAATTCCTGGGATTTGTATTTTTTTAATCAAAACAGACAACGTATTGCAAAGATAAGACATCAGTAAAGGGATGTAATGTCTGTCATTGTTGAAACAGTGAACTGTCTGGCAGATTCCAAGAATCACTGAGCTCCTTACATTTAATATATCCATTAGTAGTCTTCATGATGGCACCTCAATATGTGGTTTGGCAACCAGAACCCTATCTTATCAGAACCCTATTCCTGTCTTCTGATCCCCGTCAGCTTTGTTTTGTTTTTGTCTGGCTCCTTGGCTCTTGTTCTCTAGTTCCTGTTTTTATTTCTTGGTTTTAACTCTCTAGTTTCCTTCCTCATTTCCTAGGGTCAGACCCTGCCTGGTTACCGTCAGGCAATAGTATTCTCTTTATCTGCTCCTAAACCTTTGCTGACCTATATGCTGCCCTATAGACTCTGCTATGGATGGCTTAAGAACCTCTGATTGGTGGCATGGTGTATAATGTGTCAGGCTGCTAACCAAGAGACTGGCAGTTCAAATCCATCAGTCATTCCCCTGGAAAAAAGTTGAGCAGTTTTGTCCCATAAAGATTTACAGCTAAAGGAACCCAGTGGAGGATTGCTGTGAGTTGGAACTAACTTGACAGCAGTGGGATTGATGGTTTGGTTGCTGTTAAGTCAGTTGGTGTCCTCTAAATGTTACAGAATTTCTTCACTTCACACTTCAGGGAGATGGTTTCTGTGGTCGCCTACCTAAACAGCATACTCATTATGTCTGACTTACCTTTGGGTGTCTGTCTATAGTGGTCTCCTTGTGATTGCATGAACATTCTCTCCACACTAAACTTCCAGATCACCAGGGCACTCTGCATGTTCAATTTTCTTTGCTACCACCATAATTCAGAGACATTAATTCTTCTTTTGCCTTCCCTAGTCCCCTTCCAACTTTCAAATGCATATGAAACAATTGGAGATATTTTTGCTTGGGTCATGTGCACCTTAGTCTTCATATTCTGATACCACATTCTTCTTCATATAGCCTAGTTTCTTGGATTAGTGTGAAACAATACAGCGGATAAATATGGGCTGGTTCTCTGAAACTTAAAAAAAAATTTCTCCATCTTTAATGAACTGAGCAGAACCAGTACAAAAACCATAGAAATTTCTTTTTTGTTGTGTTACCTCTTCTATTTATTTTTAAAATCATATTTGTTTATTTACAAAATTCTAATACATTGTTTTTCAGACCAGATTCTTCCAATTTCCCTCACCCCCACATCAAATTCTACAACCCCATGATTCATTTACCCTTCACACATCCTCACCCTCTGCTTCCATCCTGCACCCCCACCTTGGATCTTCATACTGATTCTACAGTAATGATTTTATATATTATTTGTCCTTGTGGGACTGAATTAGTTCACTCAGCATAATGCTCTCCAGTCTCTCCCAAGTTAGGTAAAAATTTACAAAATCCTTGCTTCTGTGTGCTGTGTAGTATTACATTGTGTGAATGTACCATAATTTCTCAATCCATTCAGTTGTGGTTGGACAAGTGGGCTGTTTCTGTGTTCTTGGGAAGGTGAATAACACTGCTATGAACATTGGTGTACAAGTCCTGTGCCTCAGTTCTCATTTTAAAATCATAGATAATTCTTGATGAAACAGAACAAACCTTGTTTGTAAACTAGATAATGCCTGTCGAGAATTATAATAGTTTTGAATAAATACATTCAGTGCTTTGTTGATAGAACAACAGCTACTACTCAGATGTCAACATGGTTAGATTCCAAAGACCAGATGTTTTGTTTTGTGTGTGTGTGTGAGTGCATTTAAAGATCAGGATTTTAAGGAAAAATAAGTATTATATGAAAACAAAAGATGTCTGTCTTATTACTTAACTGCCATTTACATCAATACATGACTCCCAAACCACCATGGTCCACAGGAGATAATACATAACTTTAGCCATCACAACCAGCAACAAATACCCTCCTTTACACTTCAGTGTTTATTATTGCCAGGCATATGTGACCAGTACACTTGTGGACTTTTTACTATTGTCATAAATGCAAAATGCTGGATAATATGGTGGTTGATATGCCAGAGCTAATGTATATGTTGTGTTGTTTTTTATTTTTTTTTAAAAAAAGGCTTGGTGGCCTTAGACTAATTAATATAAAAAAATCCTTTTTATCACTTAAAAAACATAGTGGATTAAAAAAAAAAATTAAAGTCCACTGACAAGAAAAATGCTTCTGAAAAAGAAACATGGACTTTTCCTCCTTTCCCTCTCCTTTTTCCAAGTATTCACATGACTAACCCTTTCACCCACACTAAAACCTTTCTGCCTGACCGCCTTCTGGGACGTAATGGCATGGAAATATATCATCAGGGTATAATTTTGCGCACTACAGGGGGAACCTGCTATTATAGAAGTGAGTCTCAGCCGAGTAGCCTGGCCTTAGATTGTATTTTGATCTCAGTGTTAAAATGGAAATGCAACTTTTGGCTTCTTCTTTCAGATCTGTAGGAAGTTAGCGTGTTCCATCTTGTTTGATGGTTTTTCACGTCCAAATAATAGGTTAGGGGAGAACAGACAGTCATTCAACTTTGGGGTTGAGGGCATTCGTTTGAATGTGCTGAGTCACTGTGACAATTTAAATATGTTGCATGACTTTATGATGACTGATGAGAAAATTGGGAAGACCACAAGCTGGGTCAGGCTATTTCCTGCGGCAAGTCTCTTTTGAGAAGACAGTACTGGTCTCTAAAATGATACTCTATGACCATCCTCCAACCAAACATGATGTGCATGGGGCAGAAGCCTTAGTTTAAAAGTCTGGAACATTCAGTGTGAAACAGTTTAAAAGGTAAGGAAGCACCTTGGGGGCTTTCATGGTTAACCTTGGAAGTCTTGGCTAAGTATGTCTTGGACAGTAAACAAAGTTTTCATTACAATTCTTCTGTGTAGTTAATATTATAAAGCAATAGCCATGCAAATTAACCCTTCCTCTTTAGACATAATATTAGTTTTATGTGCTATGTAATAGATTACCATAAATTTAGGGAATTGGAAACAACCCATTTATTGTCTCTGAGTTTAGGTAGGCTAATAGACCAGGCACAGGCCAGCTGGATTCTCAGCTGAAGGTCTCAGAGACTGCTGTCAGAGGATACTAAACTGTATTATCATCAGGGGTTTTACTGGGGAGATACCCACTTCTAAGTCCCTCAGGTTGTTAGACTACTTAATTTCTTTGCAGCTGTAGAATTCATGGTATCGTGCTTCTCCAGCATCTGCAATAGAGGGTCTGTATTTTCTGTTTCTGGTCTATGTTTAGATGTTCTTTGAATGCATTCTCTTGATTAGGTCAGACCCACCCAGGATAATCTCCTTTTTGATTATCATATATTTACTCAAACAATAAGCATCTTCTAAATTGTTTGCCAAAATCTTTCCCCTCCCACAAGTATTTAATGTGCTCTCTATGCCAGTTTTTGCACATATTACTGTTAAAAATAATAGCATAGCATACTTAGGAAAGTATCCTATAGTGGGAGGGAGCAGTTGGCATGCACATATAGAAGACACACATTTGTGTAAAAAAATACAGTAACTTAGATTCAACTTATTGGCATCTTTAAAATCTATTCATTTGTATGATACAATGAAACTTAATCAGAAAGATGACCTCTTGGCTGGTCCCAAGGCATTGGATCTTCTCAACCAATTGCTCATGAAAGGTGACATCCCATAACTTGCCTTACATCTCAGTGTTTGAAGGAGGCTCTGGTGGCAGAGTCCATAGGGAGTTGTGATGCCTACCCCAAGGCCACACTTCCCCGGCAGTTTGAATCCCCCAACAGCTTTGCTAGGTAGACAGGCAATCTCCTCTGATGCCGTTTATGACTCAGAAACATGCTGGAGGGTCAGCTGACTCCACAGCTTTGAGTTGAGTTCCCTTGATGAGTTTGAAACACATTGAAGGTTAACCTGCCCATATGCAAAAGAAGATGTTTAAGAAATGTGACTCACTGTGGAAAGTATACTCCTCTACGTGTGCTCACCACAATGAACTGTATGTTTTAATCTGAGTAAAGTTTGAAGGAAGAGCAGCTTTTAAAAAGCGTCGCTTGAAAGAGAATTAATAGCAGATTAGAGATTTACAGGTGAATTTTAACCTAAGTTAATATTTTTTAAATACTTAATAAATTTTAATTTCCTTTAAAATCCCTTTTGGAGATGCATACCTCTCCCTGGACTCTCTTTCTTCCTTTGGCTGATGAGACTTGACTCCTGACCAGTTGCTTCTCTTGCATCTCCTGCACATCTGTTTGATTTGCTGCTGAAATGTCTCCTCTCTAACTGGAATAATTTCTGTCCACTCACCAAAAAGATCACTCCAAATCTTATAGCCAAGACCAGTTCCTTTCTGAATGTAGTGGAGCACAAACATATAATTAGAGCACCATTGTGACCCTACGAAGCCAGCAACTCCACTGGGTCAGATGACAAGTTCGTTATCTGCAGAACTGCCTGTGAGATGTGGATCTTAGACCATTTGAACCTCGCCACTAGTGTAGAAATGAAAATCTATTGTCTTGTTACTCTGTAGAAAACATGCTAGTTCTGTTTACCGTCGGTGGTTTTTATGTTCATGTAACAGTATTGCATAAATAGTCTTACAATCATTTATAGAATACAAAGCTCTGTTAATATTTGACCTAAAAGGCAAGTAAGGCAACTGAAAAGATGCATATAGTTCAGAAGGACAAAAAGAAACAAAAAAGGATAGACAGAAAACTCGTTAGTAGTTACATGATAGTAAGTGGAGTCAGATAGTATTTCATATGGTAGCATAATTAGGTTATTGATTTGGAGGCATAAAGGATCTCTGGTGGCCTACTGGGTAAAAAGTTGTGCTGCCAACCCAAAGGATTGCGCTGCCAATCCCAAAGTGGGTGATACCCACTAGCAGCTCCATAGGAGAAAGGCAGTCTCCTTCTGTGTGCTTTACAGCCGCTGAAAACCTACTGGAGGATCAGCTTTGGGTCAGTTCCAACTTGATGGCACTTAACACCACCAACAGAATAAAATCAGGAAAACAGATACTTCCAAATGAGAGTTCCCCTGAGCCCAAAGAGACAATCCTCCTATGAGACTTCATCTGTGATAAACAGAACAGCTGTAGTGTGATATACTGGACTCCTCCAACAAGCTTTATAATGGATAGAAAATCGTGTTTCTTATAACATCCTTTAAGGAAGGGTTGAGACCTGAGGCCAAAATGTGATACATTGAAGGCATTTCTGTCAGGCATTCGAGATACACTTTCTAATCGATGACTAGCTTAGTCAAGGTTAGCCTAGTGTTTAGAATCAAGTTCAGCCTCCTGTTGGTTAATCTTTTTATAACTTATTGCCCTGCCCCTAAATAGTCTCTAAATGTCTAAATTTTGTTTATCATATCTTAGATTATGTTTGAAAAGCGATTGTTCTGTCTTTCAACTGGAATGTTATGAAAAGATTGAACATGTTTTTTCACAACACTACTATCTCCTTCTCCAGCAACCTTTAAGAATCAATATTTCAGCTTATATAGAAGTATGATATCTATAGTTTACCATATTACTATAGGACTTTGTCTTCAAAGAATTGGAATAAGTTTTGTTTTCTATTTCCTGGATGCTTTTAGACCCTTGGTTTTTGTTTCTAGTATATAAAGCTCTGATGGACTAGTTTGTAGGGAGTTGTACTGCTGTCCAGAGGCCATGTCTTTCAGGCAATTCAAATCCACCAGCAGTTCCATGGGAGAAAGATGAGCAGTCTCCTCCTTTGTGATTGACAGCCTCAGAATCCCAGTGGAGAGTCAGCTATGGGTTAGTTCCAACTTGATGGCAATGACTGGGTCTGAATTACGTATAAGTGCATTACCTGGAGTTTTGTGGGGTGGTGGAGCATGAACATTCACTAGAGCAAGTGTGAGGCTTTAAAAAGAACTGGTAGCACTGACTTTTTGGTTAGTAGCCCAGACTTAACCTGTTGGACCACTAGGCTCCTCTGTATTTATAAATGCAAATACAACTCATAGCAATTCCCCACTGGATTACTAAAGCTGTAAGTCTTTATGGGAGTTAAGGTTGTTGGGCTTTTTTATTTTTCCTTTTGACTCACCATCCTGTTAGGGCTCCCATCTCTCTCTCTCTCTCTGAATGCTATAAAATTGCTATTATACTCAATATAGCTTTATTTACTCTTAACATTGAAAATTGGCATGGTATTTTACCATATGATTGCCTTATTCTAGATTTACTTGCTTCCTGATTATGGTTATTCATGCTGTTGTTGCTGTGGCTGTAAGATTTTTTATTTACCAATTGTTAAATTACTTATCTATGCCAAGAAATTTGGAGGACAGCTGTCAGCCAATTAATTGGAAGAGGTGAATATTTTTTTCATTTCCAAGAAAGGTGATCCAACTGAATGTGGAAACTAACAAATAATATCATTAATATCACATGCAGGCAAAATACTGCTGAAGATCATTCAAAAATGGCTAGAACAGTGCATAGATATGGAACTGACAGAAATTCAGGGAGGATTTAGAAGAGACCATGGCACCAGGGATATCATTGCTGATGTCAGATGGATCCTGGCTGAAAACAGAGAATACCAGAAGAATGTCTACGTGTGCTTTATTGACTATACAAAAGCATTTGACTGTGTGGATCATAACAAGTTGTGGCTGATGTCAAGAAGAATGGGAATCCCAGAGTATGCACTTGTGTTTAACAGGAGGCTGTTGTGCCAGCAGAGCAGGGAAACAATGAAGAGTTTAAAATTGAGAAGGCAGTGTGTTATGGTTGTACTCTGTCTCCATACTTACTCAGTCTGTTTGCTGAGTAAATTATTTGAGAAGCTACACATTATGAAGAGGAGTGTAGCATCAGGATTGGAGGGAGACTCATCAATAACCTGTGTTATGCAGATGATACAACCTTGCTTGCTGAAAATGAGGACTTGAAACAGAAACATATTGCAGAAGATCAAGAAATGAAGCTTTTGATAAGAATTACATCTCAATGTCAAGAAAACAAAGATTCTTACCACTGGACTGGGAGACAACATCATGATGGATAGAGAGGAGATTGAAACTGTCAACAGCTTCATCTTGCTTGGATCCAGAATCAAACAGCAGTGAAGAAATAAGGAGACACATTGCACTGGGAAAATCTGTAGTTAGGGACCTCTCCAAATTATTGAGGAGTAATGATGTCAGTTTGAGGACTAAGGTGCATCTGATTCAGGCCATGGTCTTTCCAATTACTTGCTATGCATCTGAGAGCTGGATAGTGAATAAGGATGACAGAAAAAGATTTGACTCCTTGAGCTGTGATGTTGGAGGAGTGCACTGAATCATCCATGGACAGCAAAGAAAACGAATAGACAGGTCTTGGAGAGGGTGCTGCTGGAGGGCTCTTTGGAGGCAAGAAAGATGAGGCTTTGCATCACATATTTAGGACAAGCTATTCCTTGGAGAAGGAGATGATTGTAGGAAGGGTGGAGGGTCAGCAAAGGCAAAGGAGATGCTAAATCAGGTGGATTGACACGGTGACTGCTGCAATGCGCCCTTGTTTGTCGGAAAGTGTGAGGATGTCACAGGACAGAACAGGGTTCAGATCTTTGGTTCAGAGGGTTGCTTTGAGTTGTACTCAACTTGATGAAACCTAATAATGACAACAAAATTATTGTATTGATATTTACTAGAAATACCTCCTATCAGTTTTCCTGCTCTGTGTTGACTTGTGCAGAACTGATGCTGGAAACTGGGCAGTTGGCATTTCAGATTCCAGCAGTTACTCAGAGCACACCAGCTTCAGCAAAACTTTCAGTTTAAGAAAACTAGAGGAAAAGCCCTTGCCATCAACTTCCAAAAATTCAAACTCACTCACTGCCATGAGGGAGCCCTGAACCCTTCTTTCCTTGGCGAGGGCTGGGCATGTGGTCCCGGTTCCTGTTATGCACAGAGGCAAAGGAAGAGGGCTCCAGCACTCTCGGTGTCACATCCTCGGTGCCACTGGTTCTAACTTCAAGTGCCGAGACAAAGTGGGTAAAAAATGCATGAAATAAAAGTATAACTTTATGTGCTGTTCTCATTGTGTCATAGGAGTTCAAAATGTGGCCCTATTAATAAAGATGATATGGGTGGTAATTCCCCCAAATATATACATAATTGTGTGTGTATGTGTGTGTAATTTATGTAATTCCTACACACACATATATAATAATGTTTGTGGAATCTATTTAAAGTAAAACTGAAATCCATATAAATGGACAACAATAGCTAAATAAGTCATGTATATTTGCGATGAAATATATTGCTATTCAAATGCATAATGTAGTATTTTACATGGTAAAGTGAACATGATTTCATTACATGCATCAATGACGGAGGTGTTAAGATCTGTTTTTTAAGACACTCAAAATTCTCTTTCAGACTATGTGAAAAATTAATGCTAATGGAATCATGGATACATTTTTATATAGTCCACATTCAATTGTTCTATAGTGTAGAACAATTTTTTATTCCACCACATTAAATTGTTCTACAGTGTAGAACAAAGTTTTATTCTCATTGTCATAAAATAGTAAATATATTTTAAAATAAAAGGAGCTATGGAAAATCCATACAACCATAAGGAAAAATATAAACTGTATGAGTCCATTTGCCCAGGGGAGGTTAGACGACAGGTCAGAGTGTCCTTGAGGGCATTGTCAGCATCTTTCACTGCTGTGTGACCCAGAGAGCACACATGCATGTCACTTGCACAGACGGCTCCTCAGCTTCATTCTGATCACAGAATTCAGTCTTTTCTGGGTATTGTTTAATATATCCATGTTCTTTCAAGTTACTATACAATTCAAGTGCTTAGAACTAAGGATAGATTCTACTTTCAAGAGATTAGATTAGTACTGACCACAGTAGAAAGGAATACAATTTTCATGAAGTATAAGCACTAGTTGTTTTTTGTTGTGGTATTGTAAAAGCTTCTTTGTGAGACTCCAATGAAGAAAGGAAATGGAAAGAGATTAAGAGAAGTCTTCTGTGTACACAGTTTATTAAGCTGTCTTTCATGTAAATATCAGCACTCTGCCTCCCTTGATAAGATGACTGTGAGTTGGGGAAAAAACTTATAATGGGTTATTCTCATCACTAGGCTTGTACTAGATGTTTGGTAGAAGTTTGCTTATTAATTTGTGCATACACTGGGGGGGGGAGTGCAAAAGCTAGGGTGACAAGGAGGTAAGATTAAAATCAAGCAAGCATATAAATTCTTGGATGTAGAGCTTTCCCATTTTGCCTTTTGAGATGGCAGCATCTTTTGGGGACTGGAATAAGAAAGAACTCTTCTTTGTTCCTCACTCCATGCCAAAGATAAAAGACTTTGGAGTTCAAACACATCTCTTTAAACAGCACTAACAACAATAAAAATAACCAGCCTATGTGCAATGATATAGCAGATACCCAACTGAGCATTTTAACAATTCTGACTGCTTTCAGAAGGACATCATGCTCGGAAGGATGAAGGGACAGCACAAGAGAGGAAGACCCCTGATGAGATGGATTGATACAGTGACAAGAGCAATGGGTAGATGTTTTGGAGTCAGTGAGACTGGCTCAGGACAGGGCAGGCTTCAGAGCTATTGTACGTGGGATCACTATGAGTCACAGAGTGACTCGACAGCACATACAACAACAAAAATTTGTAACTTAAGTGGTTGCTTGCTGTGTAAGAAGGAAAGCTGAAACCTCTTACCTGAATACTTGCATCTCTCTACAGTCCTATCACAGCCTGTCCATCAGCTTCATTTCCCTAATTTACTGAGTTCATCCTGTCCAAAATAAGTTCATTGTTCCTTGGACATATCTTGCATTTTCCTAATTATATGCATTTGCTCATACCATTGCCTTGTAGGGTGTCCTTTTCCCAGTAGCTATACTTTTCTCATTAAAAAGGTATTTAAGACTCTGCAGAGCTCACCCTGTGTTTTCACCATGGCTCACATCACCAAGTCCTCCTTCTTTTTTTTTTTATTATTTTTGTGTGTGTGTACTGTCAAATCAGATCTGACTAGTACAGGAGGAGATTGTCCCTCCTTCCCCAGCAGAGCATCTGGTGGATTTGAACCGTGCGCTTCTGGGATTGTAGTTGCAGTTCCTTGCCACTAGGCCACCAGAGCTCCCCACCAAGTCCTTCTTATGACCTCAGTGCTGTTATCCTGGCTGGGGACAAGATAAACTTCAATACATTTGGAGGCATGGCAGGGTTGATTGAGAATGTGGCCTCACTCAGTGGCAGAACCACTCGGGACTTTACCCAGCCCAACGAGCTGCATACCAGATGGTATGCATACCAGATGGTATGCATAGGAATCAGATTGATTACATCTGTGGAAAGAACCGCTGGAGAAGCTCAATATCAGCTGTGAAAACTAGGCCAGGAGCTGACTGTGGAACAGACCACCAACTACTCATAT
>NW_006399802.1:17926084-17950488 GCF_000299155.1 Elephantulus edwardii | reverse complement strand
AACAACAACAACGAGCTGCAATGATGCTTTCCCAGGCGCGTGGTGGTTCTTGGCTTCTTTTGCAACCACTTTGGAAACCAGAACTGTAAGAATGAATAGATCCTGAATAGTCTCAAGTATTTGTGCCCCGGAAGTGGCTTCTGGCCCACTTTTACCCTGGCCCAAAAGTGTGAAGTGAATTGTCAGAATGAGCATCCTGTCTTTGCCCATCCCCGAAGGACAAGCTCCCTGCCTTTACGATGACCAGTACTCCCTCATAATCAATCCCAAGTTCTTCATTTGGAGGCCTGTGCATGGCTCACATGTGGCCGGGAACTTTGAGAAGTTCCTTATCAGGCCAGAGGGGGAGCCCTTCCGACGCTACAGCTGCACCTTCCCAACCATCAACCCTGAGCCTGACATCAAGCACCTCCTTAGAGTTGCCATATGCATGAGAGCTGTTCAGCAGGCTGGTCTTCTACACCATCCAGTCCCTGAGTATCCTTCCTCAGGATTCTGTGTGCCTTCGGAGACATTGCTGGACATAAGCACTCCTTGAGCTCAGTCCCCTTCACCGAAGCTTGTCTTTCTGGTCTGCCCTCTTCCTTTTTCTCTGCAACTTGAGTTTACTGATTCAGTGTAGGACTCAGAGACTTGGGTGGGCTCTGGACCTTCAAAGAATGATGGCACCTTCCTAAACCCTGTGGGTGGTGTCTGAGAAATGTGAAGACCCTAGCCTGCTAGAGGAGTTCAATAAATGGGTGTGGAAATGGAAAAAAAAAATTAAAAAAGCTATTTGAGGATCCATCTATTTTGTGTTTCTTTTTTATTTCTTTACAGATTATATTATTCAATCCTTGCCATAACTTAACTCTACAGGGGATGATGATCTTAATAGTAATGAGGATGCATAGAATTCAGTAAGTTAGTATCATATAGAAGCAAGTAGAAATAGAAATGTGTTCTAATGGTGCCTGTCCAAAGCTCATGTTCTTTTCCTGTTAAACTCACTGGATCTCATAATTTTCCTGTTTCCTTCTCTTCCCAGCTCCAGGAATGCTTGAGATGGATGATAGGTTGAGAGCTAGCAATTTTGTGAAATCCTGGGATAATTTACTGCAAATTCAGATGTTTTACCCTTTTTATTCAAAACCTATATTGTATCTGCTGGTCTAGCATCATTACTACATGCAGCTGTGTCACCTAGCGTAGTGTATACGGAATTACTTTGCTAACCCGAAGGCTGTGCTCTGGTGTTTTGAATCCAGCAGCTACTTGATGGGAGAAAGATGTGCATTTTCTTCCATTATGATTTTATATCAGAAACCTGATTACTATGAGTTGGAACCATGTGAATTTGAAAGCATAAAATGAATACCCTTATTAAAATGGAATTGAATCTATATGGTATTTTTCATCAGAACTTTCGTAAAACTTAAACTCTCAGAATTAGAGATGTTTGTAGTGTATGTGTTTAATGACAGATTGTGTGGATTTTAATCTTTCTGATTTGGCTCTGAGTCTGGCTTGTAATAAATGACAAATGCTGCTCCTTTGGAAGTCTATATGTAATCTGATGGCTTCTCTAAATGTTTACATCTTCCATGTTGTTCGATCTGGTGGAAAAATGTCTTTGGAATCAACACCAAGATCATAAACATGGATCAATATCTGTTTTATGCCAGGCACTTTTCTAGGTCAGAGAATAAAACAGGAGATCTGGTTTTGAACACAGACTTTGATTTGAGTGCCAATTTGAAGTCAGTGATACTTGATTTCAGATTCCTCATGTGTGAAATAAGACAGACAAGCCTCCTCTATAGATAAAGAGCAAATGTCAACTGTTTGCCATGAGATGCTTGGTGCCAGTTAGCCTTCTTGTCTTGCTCCTGGACCTGGTCTTCCTGAGCATGAAAAATCTGACCTTCCCAGGTTTGCCCAGTAGCTCCTTTCGTTTGAGGCCAGCCCCTTTATTCTTGAGACAGCTTCAACAAAGGCAAGATTAGCTTCCTGTGAACAGAAACAGGGGCCTTCTCATTTGGAAGATGCCCCGGTGCCATTTGAAATAGAATCTCTACCCCTTCCCTCTGGAAATCATTTCTGACTTTGTTGCTGAGACATTGTCTCTGATAAGTAGTATATGCCTATATTTTAATAGTTGGTTCAGATTTAGGCACTGTCAGTTTCTGTGGTTGATCGAACCCTGAGTATGCAAACACTAGCTCCATTAATGGAAATTTCTCTGCTTACTGAATGAAGAAGGTCTGAAAATGGGTTTTATTGTGAATGGAGAAGCTCATGTGATCCTCCCCCTTTCCTCTTTGCTTTTAGAAGTAAAAGCCAATTAAACAAGATCTCTGCAGTCAGAAGAGAGGCCTTTGAGCTTTATTAATTCTTTCTTTTTTAACTGCCCTCCAAAGACAAGGATTTTCCTTTTTCAAAGTTTTATGTTCTGTCCCTGGTGTGTTAAGAAGTCAGAATTGCCTCGGAGGGGTGGAGATTGCTGGCAATTGCTTCGTGTTCCCAGTTCCAAAGGTCTGTGATCTGCAGTTCTTCTCATGATAGTTATCATGCAGAAGGCCACAGTGAAGAGGCCTGGCCTTTTGGGTGGTCAAACCTAGGGTATGTTTGGAAAGAGATTTTGTTTGTCTTTCCATTTTCTACTGAGTATTTAAAATTTGTGATTTGTTTTGCTTATGCAAAGCTCTTGAGCTTTTCTTTTCTCCCTCCACATCCCTCAGTAACCCAGACTGCTTTTCATTCTTCTATCCACCTCTTCTAGCGCTTGAATTTTTCTGCCTGTAAGGCAGGATCAGTCCTTGGAGAGGGGACATGATTCTTGGGAGGGTGGAGGGACAGTACAAGAGAGGAAGACCCTCTATGAGATGGATCGTTTCCATCACTGGGGTAATGGGGATAGGCGTGTCGGAGTCAGAAAGATTGACACAGAATAGAGCAGGGTTTAGGACTGTTGTACATAGGGTCACTATGAGTCGCAAGTGACTTGACGGCACCTATCAACAACAACAACAAGGTTTGCTTTAGACAGAGATATTGTCTCCCTACCCTTTCTTCTTTTGCCTGCCCATTAAAATAAATACCCAGATCTTTTGGAACCTCTGGCGGAGTAATTCGTAGAAGAGTCCCACAGACAGAGAGAGGTAATCTCTTTCCGTGTGATTTACAGCCTCAGAAACCTGATGGAGGATCAGACATGAGTTGGTGCTGACTCCACAGCAATAGGTGTTAGTGAGAATTCTAGTCTCAACTAAGAAACAGAAGAGTAATAGTAACACAAGCAAGGCAGTTGGACAATGTTGAATATACTGTATACTGCCTGAAGAATAAGTTCAGAAGAAGTATACCAGAATGCTCCTTAAAAACAAGGACGGTGAGACTTTGGCTTGCTTACTTGGGATATATTGTCAGGAAAGTCCAAATGCAAGATCAGGGCATAGTGTGTGGTAGAGGGTCCACAAAAATAAGGGAATCTTTTAATCAGGTAAATTGATACAGTAGCCACAAAATGAGTCAGATCAAGAAGGTGTTACTTAACTAGGTAACTTACTAGGTGTTACTTACTAGGCTCCCAGTGGGGTTCTTCCCAGCACCATAGAATGCAAATGTCTCCCCAAAGCCATCCTCTGAATGTAAAAAGCCCCTGGGAAGTGGTGTTAGTGTCAGGGAATTTCTGGCCCACTGAGGAAAAGACATTTCTTCCCAGTGCCCAGTTTCTAGTGAACCATTCTCTGAGAGATTCAAATAAATTTATTCCCTTGGGTTATTTTCTACTTTAAATTTCTCTTTGAATTGTTTTCCAAAGGTTTTGCATGATAAGACAGCTATTTAAATTTAAATTAACCTGTCTTTACACTTTTGTAAATAAGTGAGATCATTATTTTAACTTAATAAATTTAAATTTTATTAATGGAAATAGTAATATAAATAAGAATTTAATATTCTTATACATTAATAATTTAAATAATTATTTTTAAAGTGGTTTACTAAATCTAAATAATAAATATTTACAATTGGTAGTAATCTAATCCCTGTCTTTTCTTACTCAACTAGTGATTTCTTTGTATCTTGGTAATTTTTTTATTGTATCCTGAACATCTTGGCTATTGCATTAGGACAGTATGAGTCATGTGGGTGTACTGTTACTATAATGGTGAAGACCTTGGTGGATAGCCTAAAAGCTGGCAGTTTGAACCCACCAGCCACACTGCAAGAAGGGGTGATAATCTGCTCCTGTAAAGATTATGGCCTTAGGAAGCCTTTGAGGCAAGTATATTCTATCATTTAGAAGTTAGTCAGAATCAATTCTATGACAGTAGGTATGAATCCTATTTATATCTTTTAACAGGTTGTCAAGGCATATAGACTTAACATACAGGCCCTGGTCTGTCTTTGTGGGATGTGGTTCCACAATGAAGTGTTCTGAGGCGTTGTGGTTCTATTTTGGCCATCTGGATTGATCTGCTGCTGCTAGGGTCCCCTGGTCCCTGCTAGTGCTGTTGAGGGGCCTGGAAGGTTTTACAAAGGCCAGGCTGCCTATTTTTTTTCTGGTGGAGAGGGGATCTTTGGCCAATGAGGATGAACAGCTTTCTTGGGAATAAGCACTTGTAGTACTATCCCCCATTCAAACCTCTTATCCTGTGGGAAGAAGAGTGCTTTCCATGTGGAAATCAGGATCCTCTTTGCTCAGGCTTCCACTATGCTGTCTTTTTTTTTTTTTTAATTTAGGTTGTTTATTTTTCATTTCAATGAACATCTACAGAGATTTTGGGATTCCATTCATTCATTGTTGCACCCTTCTCCCCGAAGACAGATGTCGGACCCAGTGAGTCTCTGGCTGCTGTTGTCAGTTGATCTGCTGGTTTCTATCATTCTTGCTTATGCTGTCAGCTCACACTGGCAGAGGGACTCCCATTTGATCTGAGACTAGAATGAGCGTAGCTGAGCTATCCCTTTTGCTAGGTTGGAGGAATAGAAAATCTGGGCATAGATGACCATTTCTTTAGTAAGGGGTGCTCCTAGAGTGCCCAACCAGTTCATTTTCTTGTTTCTGTCGTTCAGGGGTCTCCCTGATTGACTTGAATGTTATTTCTGGGTTTAGAATTGTAGTAAGCCCCAAAGAGCAGGGACAAAGCAGTCTGTACCATTATGTCTGGAACAATAGTCATATTCCATGACTTTTTGAGGGGGAAAATTGAAGACTGCTTATATTTGAAAAACTGAATTTGGTCAGCAACTATGTGAGAATGGAAATGCTATAAAATGTTCTCAATGCAAATGTACTTGCAGAAAACAGTGAAAGTTCAGCCAGTTTTCTAGGGCTTTGGGGGAAAAAAACCTAAGCCAAGTTACAGCTGGCAGATTTATGTGCTCAATATAACTTAGTTTTGTAGCTGGGAAAACCATTGTGTTGAGTATAAGTTTCAAATATGGTTTTTTTCCCTCATCTCAACAGTGGTGAGTTATTATTTCTTTACTTGGGGTTTGAATGAGTTTACAAAGCATGTTGGTTTTCAATCAATCATTTGTGGGTGTTTTGTTCCATACAGTCAATTATTATTTTCTTACTGTGAAATACTTAAAACTAATTGGCAGAAAAAATAAAATCAATACAGAAACAACACTACATTGGGTGCAGAAATTGCGTTTTCTTTTTTCAGGCATATTTCTATATAAAGAATATGCCAAGATACTGAAAGTATTTTTTATAAACAGTATGGTAAATGCTCTGTCACTTACTGAAATTAACAAACTTAACACCTAAAGATTGTTTTTATTCCATGTTTGTAATAGAGGCAAACTGAAGAATACAGACAATAAAAGCAACTTTATTTTTCTCCCACTGTCATTTTAAACTTGATTACTAGAAGTAGTCCTCCCTTTGCCTTTGCTGGTCAGTCATTAATCAAAGTCCTGCGTCACAAAGTTAGAAACATTTTCATACAGGTAATTAAATATTGGACTGGTAGGAAAAATTATAATAGGGGGAGAAAAGATTGAAACTGTTAACAAATTTATTTTACTTGGATCCACAGTCAATACCTTTGGTACCAGCAGTCAGGAACTCAGGAGACATATTTCACTGGGAAAGTCTGCAATCAGGGACCTCTTCAAGTTATTGAAGAGGAGCAATGTCAGTTTGAGGACTAAAGAGCATCTGATTCAGGTCATGATCTTTCCACTCACGTGCTCTGCATCTGAGAGCTTCGCAGTGAATAAGGATGACAGAAGAACAATTGATGCCTTTGAGCCATGGTACTGGAAAAGAGTAGTGAACATCCCTTGGGTGGCCAAAAGAACAAATAGTTATGTCTTGGAGAGGGTGCAGCCAGAGCGCTCCTTGGAGGCAAAGGTGATAAAGCTTCATCTCATATACTTTGGGGATGTTGTTGGGAGAGGCTGTTCTTTGGCGAAAGACATCATGAAGGGTCAGTAAAAGAGAGGAAGACCTTCAACCAGGTGGATTGGCACAGTGACTGCTGCAATGTGCTATAGTGCATCAGATAATATGATATTGAAACAGGATATGAAAGGGTTCAGCTCTGTTGTTCATAGGGTTGCTATTAGTTGTACTCGACTTGATGGCACCTAACAACAATTCAGAGTTGACCTCCACATATTACTCAGTACATTACCTCTCTTCCCTTTTTCTATGATAGAACTGGCTTACATGGGCTTTTTGCTTCTAGGAAAGAGTCTTAGTCTTTCTTATCTTTGTCTCCATCTGGCATATCTCTTCCTCTTTCAGCATGCTCACTATGGTTTTGGTTTCTGCAGAGCTGAAGTCTAGGAATGTGGAAATGTCGGAGGAAAAGGGAAGTTCTTGCTTAAATGGTAAAATCATAGTGCACTCTGATAATCACAGATATTTAACGTTGACTCTGCCTTCTGGTTTGTCACAGGTGTTTCCAGAGAATTTCCTTCTCTTTCAGCCAACTCCATTGCCAACAGCTGTTTTCCAGAAAGATATTCCTCGGACTCTGTTAGAACCTCAATAGTCTTCTAAGCAGCCATTGTGGGCAGGATTTAGAACTGCTCCTGAGTGACTTTCTCTCCTCTTACAGAGTCCACTCACTGTTGGTCAGAAATATCTCTGCATCTATTGTCTTGAGAAATTCAGGCATGTAGACTAATTCTACATAGCTACAATTCATTTTCACTCTGCCTTTAAGGCAGCTGGCCTTGCTGGCTGCTCCCAGATTTCTGAGCCACATGTCGAGTTTCAGCCTACTGCGCCGTGGGTGCGGTCTCTGATCAGGTGTGAGGGCAGGAGAAAGATAACTTCCATCTTCCTTTCAAAGAAGAGTGGAACTTAAGCATGCCTACATCTTGCTTCAAAGAATCCTCTTCCCAACATTCCATTTCATATCCAGTGTCTTTATATCACCGACATGGGTGAGGCATTTTCGAATATGTAATTGCTTTTTTAGATGCTTCCTGAACGTCACTACTTCTCTCACAGTCCACACTAGTCTTGGATTCCTGTTCATGTAAGCCATTTCAATGACGTTAAAAGTTAGTATCTGTAATACTTATTATCGTAAGTATTAAGAGAATACTTATAAATATAGTAATATCTTTGTACATTAGTAGTAGTTATAAGAGACATTGAGTGATTATCTCTTTATTTTTATCTCTTTCCATCCTGTTGGGAACCCTAAGTTGGGTAGTAGGATTCTATTTTCACACACAAGAAAATGAACATTGAGAAGGGCCCTGTAACTTGGTCATTGTCTCCTAACTTAAACTGTTAAAACTAGAATTCAGATCTCTATGTCATAACATAGTCCACTGTTTCCCTGTAATATTATATGAGATCTATCCGTGGACCAGGAAGCAGTCCTCAGAACACAGCAAAGAAGCATTGCATGGTTCAAAATCAGGAAAGGAGTGTATCAGGGCTGCATCCTGTCTCCATACTTTTTCAATCTATATCCAGAACAGATAATTCAGGAAGCAGGACTTTATGAGGAGGAATATGGCATAAGGATTGGAGGAAATCTCATCAACAACCTGCATATGCAGATGACACAGTCTTGCTTGCTGAAACTGAAAAAGACCTGAAGCGTTTGCTGCAGAAGGCCAAGGACTGTAATCTTCAATATAATTTAAAGCTCAACATCAAGAAGACAAAGATTCTAGCCACTGGGCCAGTTGGTAGGAACCTTGATAGACAGATAAGAGATTTAGGTTGTTAACAGTTACAGCTTGCTCGGCTCAACAATCAACACTCAGCACCAGCAGTCAGGAAATCAAAAGACAAATTGCATTGGGAAAATCTGCTGTCAGGGACCTCTCCAGAGTACTAGAAAGCAACGATGTCAGTCTAGATACAAAGGTGTGCCTAATCCAGGCTACGGTCTTTGCAATTACTTGTTATGCATCAGAGAGCTGGACAGTGACTAAGGATGACAGAAGAAGAATCGATGCCTTCAAATTGTGGTGCTGGAGAAGAGTCTTGAACATACCATGGCCTTCCAAGAAAACAAATATATCTGTCTGGAGAGGGCAAAACCAAGTCTCTTCTTAGAGGCTAGGATTTTGAAGCTCTGTCTCGTACACTTTGGGGACGTGGCCAGGAGTGACTGATCCTTGGAGAAGGATATCATGCTTGGAAAGGTGGAGGGATGGTGCGGAAGAGGAAGACCCTGGATGAGATGGATTGATACTGTAACCGGGGCAAAGGGAGTTGGTGTGTTGGAATTAGTGAGGCTGGCTCAGGATAGGGCAGGCTTTATCGCTTCTTGGCCTTTTGGCTAAGATCCAGTGAAGGATAGGTCAGGCTTCAGAGCTGCTATACTTAGTGTCTGTATGGGTCGCAGGTGACTCAACAGCACACAGCAACAACAACAGGATAGCCCATGGTTGTTTGGGTCTGTTCAAATGCCTTTGGAGAAGGGACATTCAGTGCTTTAATAGACAGAGCTTTCTAATAACCAATACAGTGATTGGGAGTCTTGTCACTTTTTTCCGTTAACGACTCCAACTGGCATTCTTACCGATGAATCTACATTGCAGCAGTATTTTAGCAGCCTTTCAACTAAACAGAATGCAGCCAATCTGTAAGGTAAAATTTCATAGGGAAGAATATTTCTACCTGCTGTCATCAGAAGCACCTTTTAATGTGTCCAAAAACATATGTATTAATAAGATATTAGGTTGTATTCATTGAAATTCATGTGGTACTAGGCTCTTGAGAAATCTTCAATCCAGGAACTTAATTCTGGGTCCCATATCACTTTCCTGCTGTCTTTTGCTGCAGTTTCCATCCTATTTATTATAATGTTCCTTTTTACATTATGCCATAGTGTGTGTGTGTGGGGGAAGCAAATCCTTAAATCTAAAATACAAAGTAAGTTATAATTTAGTAAGAAACTGAATTTCACATTTTGAGATGCATTGCAAATCATTTTTTCCAGCCAGGCAGCTCCTAATAACTTTACCCAGTATTCAAATATTATACAAGGTATAATGGGAAAATAAGGAGCTCTGGCAGTGGGATAGTTAAGCACTCAGCTGACTGAGGGTTCAAGCCCACGCAGCAACTTTGCAGGCAAAAAGACCTGTAGTCCATAAAGACTAAAGCCTAGAAAACCCTGTGGGGCAAAGCTGTTCTGTCACAGGGGTGGCTGTCAACTTGACTGCAACCAACAACAACAGCACATTCTGGCATTTTTCAGTGTCCAGCTTTCACATGCATGTGAAGTGATTTAAAAGATCATGGCCAGAGCCAACCAACCCCATTCATCATCTTGCTCTTTCACGCATTAAAAAGATCTTTGAAGCAGATTTGCCTGTTGCAACCCTCTATTTGATTTCTTGACTTCTGCTTCTATGGGTTGTCAACACCTGTAGAAGCAGTAGTTAGGAATTGTTAATAATGTCTCAAAGTAAAAGGCAATCCATGACAATTTCCATACTTCCTCTGCTTACCATGATATTAGGCCATTTAGAAGATTTTGGTTTTTTTATATTGAGGTTGCAACTCAGACTGCAGACTGTGATCTTTGATCTTCAGTAAGTGTTTTGAGTCCTCTTTGCTTTCAGCAAGCAAGATTGTGTCATCTGCATATTCTGAGTTGTTAACAAGTCATCCTTTGATCCTGACTTCACTTTTTTCCTCCTTCATATAATTCAGCTTCTCATTATTTTCGCTGTAAACGGGTTTAATGAAAATGATGAAAGCATACCTCACTCACTTTTATCATATTAGTTCTGACTTATTGCGACACTCTAGGACAACAAATCTTCATAGGAAATCTGGTCAGAGTTGTTCACTCTTGAAGTATGCAAATTCTTATGTGCTTTCTTGGACCTAGGCTTCCATACCCATGACCATTGAGACTATGATCAGTGATAGCTTTGCTGCTGAATGCACTATTTCAGTAGTTTGCAGACATCTTCAACTCTCCTTTCTCCCAACTTCCAGTTTACTAATGAATCAAATTGGTGCTCAGATATATGTGACACAACCCTGATGCATTAAAAACCGCCCTAATTCCTTGCTTGAACAGTGGTAGAGTTCAAAACTCAAACTCACTATTATCGAGTTAGTTCCAATTCATAATGACTCTCATATCAGGTCACCAAGGTTGTTAATATTTATGGGAGGAAACTGCTCTCCTTTCTCCTGCAATTCCACTAGTGAATTTGAACTGTCAGACACATATGTTTTCTTGTTTATCAGTGGGACATGCATTTCACTTGTAGCATTCTAATTGCTGTTCCTGCTCTCTCAAATAATCTTCCCTCTTAAAGATATTTTACTTATTTTGTTTGCTATCTTTCTTTCCTCTGCTAAAACCTGAGCTCAATGGGGATAGATTGTCTCATTTGATTAATTCTTGTATCTTTGCTTCCTAGAATAATATCTGAGGTAGAGACCTTCACTAATTGGATGAGTGGTAAAAAAGAGATGTTCATAAACTATAACGACAAAGGCAAATAATTTACCTCTTGATGGTTACCAAGAATCATTTTATGACAGGTTATTAAATTATTAATTATTTCAATATTATCCAACATAAATGACTATTGAAGTAAAAATGTCATTTCTGTGAGGACTAAGGTGACTAAATGTTTTGGTATTAGATGATAGAGGAAGGTCTCAAAAGAAATTTATTTAGAATTTCTAATGGAAATGACTAGCAAATATTGGAGGAAAACATTAAAAAAATCTACATGCCTCTAATACTGGCTAATACTACTTTGCAACAACTTTAAGTTCTGATCCAACTTTCAAGGAGCAGAACCAGTAGTGTGTGATTCTCTGAGTGTGATTTTTGTTCTAAAGATTACACAGAAATCCAGTTAGTGGATTCACACTCAAAAGCCATCATTCTATATCAAAAGATTGTCAGGTAAATACTGATTTCTATTTTAAGGTCAAATAAAATGATTAAGGCATCGTTTTGTGAGTTTTGGTTTTGAATGTTTATAAATTGACTATAGCACCAGTGGGGTTTATTATAGGGTGTCTGTATTTGCGTATGTTTTTGTTGTTATTGCTCTTGTTATTTTTAGCACAATTATTGACATATTACAGGTAATTATTCTACATCTTATTCTTTTTCATTAGCCATATACCTTAGTATATTCCGTGTCACTGCTCTGGTGGCCTAGTGGCAACAAGCAATCCCAAAGGCCGCCACCTGCAGGGCATTCCCCTGAGCGATTAGCTGCCTCTGAAAGCCCGCTATGAGTCGGTTCTGACTCTTTGGTACACAGTAACAACCAATGGTACATTCCACACCGGTAAAGATAAGACAGAATTTCTATTAAACTTTAAAATCTGCATAAGATTCTACTTTATATACATAATACAGTTTATTTTTCAGTATTTAGCTATGTTGGTTAAACCCTTAAAAAAATTTAAAAAAAAAATCACAAGAAATACTGTAAAGAAAAAAGAAATACTGTCAAGGATTCCTTGCACGTGCCTGATTGTATTGTGTGTCGGTATATCAATAGAATAAAATCTTATTATCTAACATTGTTGTAGTTGATTTTGATGACACTAGAACATATTATCCATTGCTTAGGGTTTATGTGCATGTCAGAATTTAACTCATAATGCTTAGATTTGCTTTTTCAGTTTTGCTCAACAAATTTTTTAATTTTTATTTCACTTTGTAATGCAACTGAAATCCTTGTAGAAACATTATTTTATACTAGTGAATCTGGAATGCTTTAGCTTCAACACCCATTTCTCAACTGAATAATCATTTTCATAACACAATTCTTGATAATAAGAAGTATCTTAGACACACAGCTATGATACTGTAATAGAACAGACTGTACCTCCCTCCTCCTCTGCCAAGAATTTGTGCTTTGTAAATAGCGGTTTGGGACTTTTGGCTACCATAGGAGACATAACCAATATCAAAAAGAATGACCACGTTTACAACTTATGCTTTTTTGTCACTGCTGTTCTTGTTTTCATCTTTCTGGTGTTTAAAAAGAATATACACATGTATACATAAATACACATACTTTTTAGCATCAAAAAAGTATTTCAATTTTTTCTGAGTTTGCTTTTAGATTAAATTTTTAATATTTTCCCCCTAATTTGTTAGTAAGGAAATGAAATTTCCATTACATTTCTCTGTCCTTGAAGTTTTCTCCTGGGTAATACACTGCTTGTTGATCCATGCCAGAAGTTCATGAACTGAAAAGAACAAAATCCACAGAATGCTGTCATCAACTATATCCTGTGAAGGGTTGTTTTTCTTGGTGTGTGTGTGTTTTTGGGGTTTTGTGGTTTGTGTGTGTGTGTGTGTGTGTGTGTGTTTTGTTTTTAGCCAAATTCCACCCTTTACTTAGACTTATATTATTAGGGAATAATTTTCATTCTGAAAATTATGTTACAAAACTAATTATAAACTTCCTGTTTGTGTTGAACTTTTGTAGGAGAAAGATTCGGGGTGGGGGGTGTTATTTAAACTTTTACGAGATAAATATTATTCAAATTGCCTTGGTAACAGCTGGATTATAGTCATGCAATAATTTAAGTATCATTTCCTGAATTAGATGGTGGAGGTCTGGAATTGACCATCAATTTTCTGCAATATTTAAGATTTATTGCTTTTAAGGGTGAAGTAATTTATATGCTGTCAGGGACATCAGGGACATTTGCAAGGTCCTAAGGATCAGTGATGTCAGTTTAAAGACTAAGTTATGCCTGATTCAATCCATGGTCTTTCTAATCCTCTGCTATGCATCTGAGAGCTAGACAATGAATGATAGAAGAATAGATCTTTGAGTTGTGGTGTTGAAGAAGGGTACTGAGTATCCTATAGACTGTCAAAAGAACAAGTATGTCTTAGGAAAAAAATGCACCTCAGTGCTCCTTGGAGGCTCGGATAGTGAAGCTTCAGCTCACATATTTTGGGCAGGTTGTTAGGAGGGGCTGTTCCTTGGAATGGGGCATCATGCCTAGAAAGATGGAGGATTATTGAAGGAAAGGAAGACCCTCAGTGAGATCGATTGACATAGTGACTGTGACAGTGGGCTCACGTATGTCAGTAACGGAGAGGATAGCGTAGGATAGGACAGGGCTCAGATCTGTTGTTCATAGGGTTGCTGTGAGTCATACTTGACTCAGTGGCACAGAACAACAACAATTACTAAATTTAGGAAACAAGATTAACCATTTTGAGAATGATGAACTATTTTTAAAGTAGAAGATATTTACTTTTTCCCTTTTTAAATTAGCTTCTTTTTAAAAATTTTTTAATTATTATTAATTTGAGTGAAAATTTAGAGACTTTGGATTTCCATTCATTCATTGTTGCACTTTTCTCCCTGCCCACCACCCCTGCCCGTACACTCTTCTCTTTGAAAAGTAAAAAAAAAAAATTATTTCATTGTTGTACAATCCCTCCCCCCAGGTCCACTACACTATGCAGCCTTCATTCTGGACTCCTGTCATGACAATAATACCTATCATATATCCCTTTTAAACCATTTTCTCCCTCATCTCTTTCAATGAAGCATACATTATTTATCCCATCTTTCTCAGTCTCCCCACAACCCCGATGCAGTATGTGTCCTTTTGTGACTGAGATATTTCACTCAGTATAATGTCTTCTAGGCTCACCCATTTTGAATAATATTGCATGAGTTCCTTGTTTTTCAATGCAGCATAGTATTCCATTGTGTGAATATACCACGGTTTCTCTATCCATTCATTTGTTGGTGGGCACTTAGGTTGTTTCTGACTCCTTGCTATTATGAACAAAGCCGTGATAAACATGGGTGTGCATGTATCTGCTTGGATATCAGTTATGATCTCTTTGGGGTATATTCCCAGTAGTTGAATTGCTGGGTCAAATGTTATCTCTATTTGCAACTTTTTGAGAAAGCGCCACACCGCCTTCCACAGTGGTTGCACTAGATGAACTATTTTCTATGTCAATGATAATAACTGGCATCATCTTCATTGATTTTGTCTCTTAATGTACTATAAAAGAAAGAAAATAAATTTCAGGACATCTTAAAGACACCAAAACACAGAAAGTGTCTGTATATTATATATATTGGGGAAAATCTGTCAGGGACCTCTCCTGAGTACTGAAGAGCAGTATTGTCAGTCTGGAAACTAAAGTGCCTGATCCAGGCCAAAGTCTTCATAATTACTTGTTATGAATCAGAGAACTCGACAATGACTAAGGATGATAGAAGAAGAATCGATGCCTTTGAGTTGTGATGCTGGAGAAGAAGAACATTGATTATACCACAGACTGCTAGAAGAACATACAGGTTCATCATGGAAAGCAGCAATCAGGCTTGTTCTTGGAGGCAAGGATTTTGAAGCTCTTTCTGACATACTGTGGGCATGTTGCAAGGAGGGACCAGTTCTTAGAGAGGGGCATCATTCTTGGAAAGGTGGAGGGAAAGCACAAGAGAAGACAACCCTGGATAAGATGGATTTACTCAGTGACTTGGGTAATGGGAGTAGGTGTGTCAGAGACAATGAAGTTGGCTCAAGATAGAGAAGGGTTCAGAGCTATTGTACATAGGGTTGCTATGAGTCGCAAGCAACTTGATGGCACATAACAACAACAACATGCTTAAGTGGTTATATTTATCTGTCATATAAAAATGGATAGAGTTTAAGAAAATCATATATTGGGCTTTTGAAGTAGCATTATTTCTTGGTTACTGCTGAGTAATTACGCTCTGGGGAGCCAGTCTTAACCCCAACTACTTCACCCCAGACAAACTTGGACTGAAATCAGAAAATCTGCTTAGGGAGAAAAGGGAGAGGCTATGATTCATCTTAACTTAGTTCAGGCTGTGTTGGCTTTATTGAAAGTACATTAATGCATTTTCTATTTTGTATATTTACCATACATAAAGACCTCCTACACTGTCTATTATTATTATGGGAGAATAATAGCTACTTTGGGAGATAGGGTGTGTATGTTGCGTGTGTGTATAAGAGAGACATAAAACTCAGTTCATACTGAGTTTTGTTTGCCAGCTATCCCTTGATTTGCTCTGAATTTGGAGCTAACTTGATAGTCACATTGCTTACACAGTATATAATCTGTGCATTATGACAGTTTGAATATTTTTTCCTTTGACAACTCAGGATTTTCAGAGAAAAACACATCTCGTTGGGTGATTGCCTAATATTACATTTTGCCTGCTCATTAAAAGAAATTCACTGGTTATCTTAGACAGGAAAAAAAGCAGACTTTGAAAGCAAGTTGTTACGATAGCTTTTTTGATTAATGGAGGCCCCTGTTTGGGGAGATCCATGTAGCAGGCAGACATTGCCTCAGGTATGGTGCCTTTCAGGTTGTTTTATTTTATGTAGGACTGTATCTCACATGGGGACAATATAGAAAACAAGAATTGTTGTTGTTGTGTTAGGTGTATTCAGGTTGACTGACTTACTGAGACCTTATGTACAAAACCTTATCTAAACCTTCTCAGATCCTGCGCCATCCTCACAGCCTCCTCTGTGCTTAAGCCCATTGCTGCCACTATATTACTTCATCTGATGAGACTTTTCCTTGTCTCTTTTGACTCTCCACCTTTCCAGGCATGGAATTGTTTTCCTAGGATTGGCCTCTCCTGACAACAAGCCTGAAGTATTTGAGACAAAGTTTCACTATCCTCACCTCTAAGGAACACTTTGGCTAAAGTTCAATCGAGACAGATATTTGTTCTTTAGGCAATCCAGGGTATATTAAGTAATCTTAATCTGCATGAATTCTTCTTTGGTATTCCTTATTCATTGTCAAGCTCTCACACCTGTATGAAACAATGGAAAATACCATAGTTTGGATCAGGTACACCTTAGTCTTTAATCTGACATCCTTGCTCATAACCACTTTAAAGAGGTTCTTGACAGCCTATATCATCAGAGCAACATTTCTTGTGGAATCTTGACTGTTGCTTCTATGACTGTTGATAATAGAGTCAAGTGAAATGAAATAATTGGCAACATCAATCTTTTCTCCATATGTTACAGTGTTCTTTATTGGTCTAGTTGTAAGGATTTTTGTTTTCTTCATATTGAGGTGTAATCTGTATTATATGGTGAAATCCGTGTGAAATTGTTTACTACAAATTAATAAGTACAACTAAGTCTAGGCTTACCTTGCTGTTGAGTAATCTGTGCCTGAGTAGTAACAAGAGGATAGTACAAGAGTAAAAACTACACCACAAATATTAGTGGCTCAACACATACAAGCTTTGCTTTTAAAGATATAAAATTTTCCCAGAAATCCTCCAGAGATGCTTTCCCCCCTGTAATGACTTAGGGGTCAGGGATGATAAAATAAGTACAAAGATGAACTAAAATTGGCTTTTGCTCTGGGACGTGAATGTGCCTCCCCTGAAAGGATATGTAATTTAGTGGCATTAGAAACGCGTAGGTCAACACCATACTACCTGAGCACACCGTGCCTCAGCTGAAGCTAAACAGGTCAAACCTGATCAGTATTTGGGAGCCCTGGTGTCTTTGTCTGTTGAAGCAGCCCTGCTAACTAAAAGGCCCGGTGTCACCAGAGACTCAAATCCACCAGCTGCTCTTCAAGAGAAGAGCAAGATTATCTCCTATTTCGACTTGTAGCCTGGGACACCTGATGGAGGTTCACTGAATAAGAACTGATTCAGTGGTCAGTGGGTTCAAGAAAATGTAATGTCTATAGCAGAGCACTTGATTTCTAGTTTTACCCTCATCACAAGCCTCTAAGCTAGGTCAGACTGTTCCCGAGAGCCACCTTTGAGAAATGAGAAGAGGGAAGCTAAGGAGAAGTTAACCTGGACACAACCCTGGTGTAAAACTGATTTACCTTGACTTACATTGATTCTCTAGGGTGTCTGATTTTTGTAAAATGCACAAAATTTGTCAGCTGGACTAGACAAAGCTTTCTGTCATTTTCATTAGAAATCGTAGACTCTTTCCACAGGTCTTCTCTGCTAAGAACTTTTTTTCTTTCTGTTCAGCTTTGACTCTTATGCTCCATTTGTAAGTATAGTTCAGCTCGTTAGGAAAGGGTCAGTCTAGAAGAGAAGACTAATTGTGAGGCCAGATGGTAAGAATTATTCAGCTGATGAGGTTGTGTAGGTTTCAGGCAAGGTGTGGTAACATGATCTTGTTCTGCAGCTGTGACCTCTTGTTCCAAAGCAGCCTTCTTCTTCCCTGCCTTTTGCATCTGCATTCCAGCACTCACCCTCCCTCTTCATGGGCATCAGGGCCCTCACAGATTGATTCGACAGATGTACAAGAGTGAAGCTTGCTGTAGGAAGAGCAACTTAGACTATTTGTTCAGTCCCAGAGATATCATTTTAGTTTTGGTAAGTCATGCAGAATCTCGCCGCTTTTGTTCAGTACACTGAGACACAGTTTTCCAGGACTCAAATTGCCATCCATGCACCTATCTTGATATCCTTAGAGCATCTTCATCTAATGCATGCTAGTACTTCAAACTGATATTTAAAATCAAGGTCATTATCTCTTCTCTCTTTATTTCCTGTCACAAAATAGCAACCAACACTTTGTCCTATATTTCCTCCTTCTGTGAAAGATACCGTTATAGAAATCAAGGTTATCACTCTAGATTCTTTCCTTTCTCATCTTCTCATACAGTTAAACTCCTAAATACTTTTCCAGTCTCTCCCTCCCTCCATCTCTCCCCTAACCTCCTCCCTTCTTCTCTCCTTCCCTCCCTCCCTCTCTCACTCTCTTCTTCCGTCCCCCACTCCTTCCCTTGCAAAGGTCCTTCTCTGGAATTTAGAAATACCATTTTTGCCTTTGTCTTTACTTAATTCATTTTCTCTTCCCACTCTGTTGTTGAATGAGAATATGGCCAATGAGGCCAACAAAATTAAAATCTTATGGGTAGAGGTGAGAATGTGGATCATTATTTTTTAATTATTTGAACTTTGATGGCACAGTCCGTGTTGTGCTGATACCCAAAAGTCTTGATCTCTGATGACTCAAATCCACCCGCTTATCCTTATGAGAAAGATGAGCTGTCTCTTCCAGTAAATATCTGCAGCACTGGAAACCAAATGGAAGGTTCCTGTCAGTTGCTTTGATGGTAGTAAATGAGTGAGTGAAGCTAAGAAAGAACCAGTGCTGAACTAGAGAATGTCAAAGACAGACATAGAAGGCCTTCAGGCCCTTGGACCCCCTTACTATCTGCCCCTTCTTCTTCTGACTTTACAATAAATAATTATTTTTCTCTCTTTATTAGTTACCATGTGGTTGATTCGGACTCACTGGATCCCCATCGTGCAGAGTAGAACTGCCCTGCCATTACAGGGGCTTTCAAGGCTGTAAACTTTTGAAAGTGAACCACCTCTCTAGTTTTCATAAAGGCTAAAGTTCTTCCCCCCGCCCCCCCGCCAACCCTATTCTAAGAATCACTTAACTTTCTACTTATTATGTATTGATAACGTTATGTGACTAATTAGAGATGTTGATTTTCTGAGAGCTGTATTGAAACTCCCTTAAATCACTTGATGGCATCTTGATCTAAACACACCATTGGGGGAGTGTGATGGGCCTAACCAGACTACAGAAAACCAACTCTTTTTAGTGAAGAAGGAAGAACACTTCCAATTCCTCAGTGAAGTGTTCACATGTACTTGTGCTTTATGCCATAGAGTTTTGTAGTTCCTGTTTCTGATCTAACAAGAATCCTTGTCATTTTGATCTAAAAGGAAATCCCATTGAGCTAATTTCTAAGATCATCATGATTTTTAAAATGAGCTTGCTTCCTTTCTTAAAAATTATTTTAAGACTAAGAAACTTTAAACAACAAATAAGGAAAGCCTCTGGTAGTATAGTCAGTAAAGAGTTGTGCTTCTAAACCAAAGACTGAGTTCACTAGCCACTATGAGGAAGAAAGATGAACAGCCTCCTACCATGTGCCTTATGGCCTTGGAGACACATGGAGGGTCAGCTATGGTCAGAGCCAGCTCAACAGTCTTAAGTTTTTTTAAGAGTTAGCACAGTGGTTAAGTGGTTGACCAAAAGGCTCCTTGAAAAATGTGACATTCTCTGCCACCATAAGAATAACAGCTTTAGAAACCCCATGGGGCAGTTCTGCTCTGTTCTGTATGGTCACTGTGAGTGGGAATCAGCTCAGTGGCAATAAATCAAAAAACGTTTAGCTGTGTCTGAATTCTGCCATTTTTGAAGCAGTCAGCTGGCTTGAATATGTGCGAATAAAGATGTTCACTTTCTGCATCCTGGTAGGAGAAAATGATTATATTAAAAAAAAATTCTTGAGATGCATGTTTTTCTGAATTTGAGCTCAATTAGAGCTTTGATAAAAAAGAGAGGGTAAAAGAAATTTAAAAGAATGCTCTCCCATTGATGGACGGCCTGTGTGTTTTTAGTTTCCAAGTAAATGGAATAATGGGACCATGCATTTTCCATCCAAGCATTTTCCACCCTGAGAATAATTCCCTTCCTGGCTTCTCAATGAGTAATGCATTATTTCTGAAACCCAAGAGGCATTCCTTTGATTTTCCTTTATGTTTAGCCTTCTGAGCGATTTTCAAGCAAGGAAATTCAAGGACTTGGAATGAATACTTTATTAACATTTTCACTTGAAGTTCAAATAGCTTGTTGGCTATTATCTCTTGATATTTGAAATACTTCCCCCTTCCCCAAAGAAAGTCTAAGGTATTGTAGTTATTAGAAAATGAAGCACCTTGGACTGTTATCAAAGTGAACAGCAGTTTAAAACCAACACACATTTGTGTGGCAGAACAAAGAGCTTCATGGGAGTACTTTTCCCCATTCCTTATTTTCATTCCCCTGCTGGAAAAGTTCAAAATAGAAAGATCACATTCAAAACTGGGCTGTTTGGATGTTAAAGCTCATTTGTTTATATTTTTTCAAACTCATTCCTTGAGGTTAGTCCAAATGCAAGGCCCTAGCACAAACCTGAGTCCACCTAGACCCACCTCCTGTTAAGTCCAAAGATTCCACTTGCCTGTTGGAATCATTCCTAATCCCAGGCTACTCGTTTTGTAGACTGATTGCACGTGTGTTCCCCTTTACTGATGCACAATGGTACATAAAGTGTCTGCCCATTAGTTCTGTTGGCTAATGTCTTTCCAGCCAAAGAACACAGCAAATCTAAGATAACAGAGAAGTAGGCTTCAATGGTATTTCACAGCCTCCATTTCCCTAGGAATTCAATGGTGAGTAAATAAAAAAATCTCAATGTAATAGAACTAAGAATGCCATCTCTCTTTTTATTCCCCTCACTGTTAGAATTTTTTTTTAAAAAAAAATCTGATTTAGCATAATCAGGGAGTGGAAGAGAACACAGTTAATCTAGATTAGTAAACTTCTAAATAATAACGTTTTAGCTTAAGATATTTAATCTTGTTAGTTCTTTTTCCCCCCCCAATTGTATTCTGTGTGTACCGTCAAATCGGATCTGACGATTACAGGAGGAGATTACCCCTCCTTCTCCAGCAGAGCATCTGGTGGATTCGAAACACATACCTCTGGCATTGCAGTGCAGCTTCTTGCCACTAGGCCACCAGAGCTCCCTCAATCTTGTTAGTTTTAACAAGTGAAAATGTTGTACTTTCTGGAACATGGATTGTATGTTGGAACTCTGTAGGCCACTTTCTGGTGGCCTTTGAGCAAGTTACTTAATCTTACTGTGTCTCATGTTCTTCATCTATATAATCAGGTTAATGGTTTCTGTCTCAGATGGCAATAAAATCAAACCAAACTCTATGCCTTCCACTCAATTCTAAGTCATGGTGACATTTCATTGGGTTTCCAAGGCTGTAAATGTTTATGTGAGGAGACTGCCTCAACTTTTTTTTTTTTTTTAGACTGCCTCAACTTTTACCCACAGACTGGCTGATATATTCAAACTACCATTGTTGTTTGGTGCCAGCAAGTCAAGTGTGACCTTACGAACAAAAGATGTGAACCCTGTTTCATCCCACGCCATCCTCACACTTCCTGACACACAAGAGCCCAAACAAATTTGAAAATTGGATGATGACTAAGGATGACAAAAGAAGAATGAATGTCTTTGAGTTGAGGTGTTGGAGAAAAGTATTAAATATCACATGAACTGCCAAAAGAATGAACAAATATGTCTTGAAAAAAGTCCAGCCAGAGAACTGCATAGGGGTGGTGAAACTTCATCTCACATACTTCGGGCATGTTCTTAGGAGAGGCTAGCCCTTGCAAAAGGACATCATGCTTGGAAAGGTCAATAATCAGCAAAGGCAAGGAAGACCCTCAACAAGATGAATTGACACAGTGACTGTATCAGTAGGTTCAAGTATGTCAGAGATGATGAGGATAGCACAGGATAGGGCAAGGTTTGTATCTTTCATTAATCGGATCACTATGAGTAACAGTTTACTTGATGGTACATAATAGCTTTATGGTTAGCAGTCTACCATGTAGCCCATTATACAACCAGGACTTCTTCATGTGCCTATGTTGTTGTTAGGTCCCACTTAGTCGAGTATGACTCCTAGTGACTGTATGAAAAAAGGATCTGAACCCTGTTCTATCCTGTGCCATCCTAACACTTCCTGACACACAAGAGCCTATTGCAGCAGTAACTGTGTCAATCCACCTAGTTGACGGTCTTCCTCTCCTTCACCAACCCTCCACCCATCCCAGCATCATGTCCTTCTTCAAAGAATAACACTTTCTAGGAACACCCAAAGTATGTGAGACAAAGTCTCATCATTCTTGCTTCCAAAAAGCATTATAACTGTACCCTCTCCAAGACATATCTGTTTGTTCTTTTGACGATCCATAGAATGTTCAGTACTCTTCTGCAACATCACAGCTCAAAGGAATCAATTCTATTTCTGTCATCCTTATTCACTGTCCAGCTCTCAGATGCATAGCAAATGATCAGACTATGGCCTGAATCAGATGCACCTTACTCCTCAAATTGATATCATTACTCCTCAATAATTTGGAGAGGTCCCTAACTGCAGATTTTCCCAGTGCAATATGTATCCTTATTTCCTGACTGCTGGTACTAAGGGTGTTAATTGTGGATCCAAGCAAGATGAAGTTGTTGACAGTTGTAATCTATTCTCCATTCATCATTATGTTGCCTGTTGGTCCACTGATAAGAATCTTTGTTTTCTTGACATTGAGATGCGGCCTATACTGAAGGCTACATTCCTTGGTCTTCTGCAATAAGTGCTTCAAGTGCTCCTCATTTTCAGCAAGGAGATTGTGTCATCTGCATAATGCAGGTTATGGATGAGTCTCCCTCCAATCCTAATGCCGCTTTCCTCTTCATATGGTCCAACTTCGCAAATAATTTGCTCAGCGTATAGATGGACTGGGTATGGAGAGAGAATACAACCCTGATGTCCTCACTCCTCAATTTTAAAAACATATGGTGTTCCCCTGTTTTGTTCACACAGCAGCCTCCTGGTTCAGGCATAGGTTTTGCATGAGCACAATTAAGTGCTCTGGGGCTCCCATTCTTTTCAATGTCAGCCGCAACTTACGATCCTCACAGTCAAATGCCTTTGCATAGTCAATAAAGTACAAATAGACTTTCTTCTGATATGCTTTACTTTCATCCAGGATCCATCTGACATCAACAGTGATATCCCTGGTGCCATAGCCTCATCTAAATTCTGCTTAAATTTCTGGCAGTTCTCCTATCTGTGTTGTAGTTCTAGCAATTTTTGAGTGATCTTCAGCAGTATTTTGTTTGCATGTGATATTCATGATATTGTTTGATAGTTTGTACATTCTGTTGGATCACCTTTCAAACCTTTGGCCAGACACCTGCCCTCCAAATTTCCTGACATAGACTGCTGAGCACATCCAAGGCTGCATCTGTTAATTGAAACAAGTCAACTAATATTCCATCAATTCCTAGGGCTTTGTTTTTTGCCAACGCCTTCAGTGCATCTTCTGCTTCCTCCTTCATTACCGTTGGCTCCTGTTCAAATGGTCATACAAGTCTCTGGTTTGGAGCCTCCTGTGTGAAGCAGTTGGATTGTGGAGGGTAGTTTGATTTAATTGAAAGTCAGGTGTAAACTGGTCATTTTTTTATTTTGTTAACAAGCAAATGTAATTTGGTCATTTGGAATTAGTTAACAATTAGCTGTAGGCTAAAAGCCCTTTGTTTAAATCAATCAGGACCTGGTGGGCAGGCCCTTGTATTTAAAAGTCGGTTGGGTACTGTGCCTGCAGCCCTTGGGCCTGATGTTAACTGTGTTTGGGGAGAACATTGCTCTTAGTGGTACAGCACTTTTCTGTCAGTTTGTTCTACTGAGATAACTTGGGGTTGCTGTGATACCATGTGACTATACTGGAGAGTAAATAAATTAATATTTGGAAGCACTTGTTATGGATCATTGAATTGACTGTGACTCAGCACTATTATAAGTGATTGCAGAATAAAAATAAAATTAAACATGTTGTCAATGGAAATTGCTATTTCTTTTTTTAATTTTTTTTCCATTTTTATTGATTTGCCTACAAATTTGTGTACATTGTGTTTCATACTATTCTTCATTCACATTGTGTTTCATACAATCATTCTCATGCATTATGGGGTTTTTTTTGTTTAGTTTGTTTTTTAGGTTGGCAAAACTATTTCATTTCATTGCTTCTTTATCAGATTCGATATTATTAATAAAGGCAAATGAAAATTCCCCTTCATAACATGATGTACAACTTTCTATGATTATTTGGATTTGCTTTTTAATACTAACTTATTTACAAAAATTCAAATACATTGTTTTCAAAAACAGATTCTTCCAATTTTCCTCACCCCCTCATCAAATTGTACAACTCCGTAATTAATTTTCCCCCCCCCCTGCACATCCTCATCCCTCTGCTTCTACCCTCCCCCAACCCCCTTGGATCCTTATTCTACAATAATGGTTTTATACAATATTTGTCC
>NW_006399802.1:17893679-17925214 GCF_000299155.1 Elephantulus edwardii | reverse complement strand
CGAATATACCACAGCTTCTCTAGCCATTCGTTTGTTGATGGGCACTTAGGTTGTTTCCAACTCCTTGCTATTGTGAACAAAGCTGCAATAAACATGGGAGTGCCTATATCTGCTTGGGTGTCAGTTATGGTCTCTTCTGGGTATATTCCCAGTAGTGGTACTGCGGGGTCAAATGGTATCTCTGTTTGCAACTTTTTGAGAACGCGCCTCTTCAGATCGAATAAATCTTTTGCCTTTTACCCTGTTTCTTAATGTGCTACTGAGAATATATAACAATATTGTTATTATTACTATATATGCTTTGAATGATTGTTTATTTAGTACTTATTTTATCCTTATAACAAACTTAATGAGGTAAATATGATCAACTATATTTTCCAATGAGAATCTTGAGGTAAAAGAATAAACTTCCTTAAGTTCACCCACTTTATTAAAGGGCAAAACAAAGATTTCCACTCAGGCAACATGAATCCAGAAACTGAATGTTAACTGAATATCAGTGTATATCTTTTACATGAAAACAGTCATATGTGACTATAAACCCTGTCTTCATAATTGGAATGATATTCCTTGGAGTGTAGGTTTTCATATCTTAGTTGTTTATCAAATTCATCGTATTTTGCTCAAAATAACATCAATGTCTCATAAATATTCAGTGTTAGTAGGAGTTGATTTAGTGTGGTTTTATGACTATCTTGTCATCACTAAAATTTTTTCTGATTCTTTTAACTGGGCTTTTGAAATTAATAACTTTGAATCTCAGTATTTTTATATTTAGCTAGCTAATTGAAAAATCTTTATGATCACATGTTTCATAATTAAAGTTCCTTCTTTTTCTCTCTCTCTTTTTGAATCCTGGTGTTTCCTGTCCATGTCACTGTAGGTGCCTTTATCGTGTGCTGGACTCCTGGACTGGTCTTGTTACTTCTAGATGTGTGCTGTCCCCAGTGTAATGTTCTGGCCTATGAGAAATTTTTCCTTCTCCTTGCTGAATTCAACTCTGCCATGAACCCCATCATCTACTCCTACCGCGACAAGGAGATGAGTGCCACCTTCCGACAGATCCTGTGCTGCCAGCGCAGTGAGAACACCAGCGGCCCCACGGAAGGCTCTGACCGCTCAGCTTCCTCACTCAACCACACCATCTTGGCTGGAGTTCACAGCAATGACCACTCTGTGGTTTAGAAAGGAAACTAATGATGAAAAGCTAACCATCACCAACTGAAGGATGAGCCATCTCCCCCTTACCGACTTGCAAAGGCAAGGTGGGGTGTGAGAGCGGAAGAACATAAGCTCATGTATTTAAAACACTAACCAATGGCAGTATTTGTTCCTAGAGCCCACAAGACTTGACATACTGAAAATTAGCTTATGTGACAACCCTCACCTTGGTCCCAGTTCCTTTTGAAAGTAGAAAGTGGAGTCCTTATAAGTGGAATTTGTGAACAGACTGGAGTGTCCATTTAGATGACACTAACTAGACTTTAAAAGTTTTGTGTGGTTTGGTGCCAGCCAGAGAAGACTCTGGCTCATTGAATCTACTTCATTTACATAGAGGCTCCCTTCCTTTTATCATTCTTAAAGGATACATTTCATTTCATAAACATGTGTTTATGCTTATTAGCATGCTTGTGAAGAACAAGATTGTAGCCTTTTCAAAAACTACCCTCACTCTATTTTTCCCTTATGTAGAAAAGATCTAAATTAGAATAATTTTTAAAGAAAATGTGCATATATGTATGCATCATACCTTAAAAAGAGAAAAGGATACTAATTGTAAAATCTTCTAGAAAATAGAAGAACATAGATATGAATGCCAGTACTTGTTAAGGTTATGAAACAATGTTCTAGTCTTATTACCTTTTTATTCAAGTGGTATGTCAGTAGAAATAAACAGGGAATGTAAGTTGATTATCAAAATTACCTGTGCTCTTAAAAACGTCATAGAAGATGAAGATCAAATGACATTGTTCCCACGTATTTATGATACCAAGTGCATTCTAATTACCAGTATATTGGAGAAAGTTTTTAATAGCCTGTGTGGAGTTTTGTTTTTGGATTATAATATCATACATATTCATTGTAGGAAACATTAAAAACATAGACATATATAAGAAAGAAAAAAATTATTACTGATAATCTTGCAACCCAGAAGTAGCCACTATTAATAGCTTCCTCCCTTTCTATACCTATAAATACATATTATATATTTTCATACATAATTGGAATCTTACTGTAAACAATTTTGTAAGCAGGGTTGGTTTTTTTTTCTCTTTTTTTAACTTCAGCACTGCCACATTTTCCTATGGCATTAAAAGTTTTATAAGACATGATTTAATGGCTAGGTATTATTCCATTTAATGGATGCCACTCCATTTATTTAACCATGCCATATTGTTGACTATTTAGATTATTTCTCATTTTCACTATTATAAGTGATGTTTCAAAAATTTTGTGTACATAAACTTTGTCCATATAATTGGTTGTTGACTTAGGATGTTTTCTCATGAAGGATAACTTTTTTTAAAAAATGTGAAGTATCTTTTTCTGATTTTACCTTTTATAAAAAGGAACTTCCTGCTTTTGCACTGCATGCATGGCAGTTGTGAGGAAAGCCAGTTAAATTGTCTTTTTATGAAAGAAATACAGTGGCTACTTTAATGGACAGTGACTTTTTTTTTTTTTAAATAAGAAGATGAACTGGACACAGTCAACTGTTACAGATAACCAGGACACCCTAATAACCCTGTCTAGAAATCCCAAATGTTATTTGAAAGACTGATTATACAGTTTTGGTAGCCACAACAGTAATTAAAATTGGTGGATATACAAAGGAATCAAATGTGCCAAATGAATAAAGGTTACGTTGCAAAGCTTGGGTAGTATGTATTCTCCAAGAATCTCCATACTAGCTGCTACCAGTTTAATACATTGTCCACATACACTAGTATTGAAAACACAGTGTTGCTGTAGTAAAGGACTGGTGAAGTTATCAGTCACAAAGCAAGCATGGGAAGTCTGGAATAAGTTGGAGAGGAAGATGTCCTGAAGAAGAATGGAAGTGTAGGAAGAGGAAGTTGGTGGATGGTCAGGGTTTGAGCAATGGACAGACTGCTAACATGCCCACATTGAAAAGGGTGCGAGGAATTCACCCATCAGTTAGCACAAAGGTGTTTGCACATTCTTTATAGCTAATAGAGAGCATTCTGTATTGGAAGTGAAAAAAAGAACTTGGATTTTTACTCATGTGCATATTTTCTGAAGGAGATATGGACTATTTGAAATGGGAAAAAAATCTACTAATTGGACCTTAATAAAATATTGTCAATCAGTGTTTGGTAATGTGTGGTCAGTGGGGTTTCTCTTGTTGAGTCGTCAGACTTACCTGATGGATGTGGTGCTCTCCCTCCACGACTTCTTTTATTTCCTGCCACAAAGGCTGCTTAGCTCTGATATGAAGTGACCATGTGCTCCCTCCAGCCAGAGGTGCTTTTTTTCAAGTTAAGCAGTAACTCTCTTCAGTACCCATGTGGTGGTTTAATGTTTCATAAAAGAAAGGAAAAGATGTTAGGACAATAGTTGACTTCAGTAGAATAACTTTTGAAGTGAGTTTCTTTTGGGAATGCTCGGATTCTATAAAGACTTCTGACAAGTTTGTGGAAAACTCATTAAGAGTTTATATAGTCATGGTGGCAGTCATATGTGTTTATATATATATTTTTCTAATTACATGTGAGTTTTATTTTCAGTGTATTAAAATATTAGAGAAAAAATGCTAATTTGAGCATCTAAATGAACATCTCAACTATTTGGAAGAGAATTCTGAATCATACATTTAGGTGGGTATAAGATTATTTGATATCAACATCTCTTAGAACTCTTCCTCAAAACTTATCTAATTCTCACAAATATCCTGTTATTGAAACCAGAATTCCTTGGATTCAAAACCTCAGCCAACATTATATAATTGAGTCTTTTCCTTTCTCTTGCCCAATTAACTGTTTTCTTAGGTTCTACTATTTTTTTCTTGTAATTTATTCCAATGGCTATTCAACTTCTGACGTATTGTAATTTTGTATTATTGTTTCTTAGCCACTTTCTGGCTTTATGGGTCGTACTTGACTCGACGGCACCTATCAACAACAACAACGACAATCCACTTTACAGTGAGCTCTGATGCCATTTTTCAATGGGAGTTGTACAGCTAACCCAACAGTGATACTTTTCTGGTGGTTTGAATTTACAAGTGATTCTGAGGGGAAAAGATGAGCATTCTTCTCCCATGTGATTTTCAGCCTCCACAAACTTGCTAGAGGGTTAGATGTGGGTCGATTTCAACTTAATGACAATGAGTGAGTGAATGAGTATGAGTCTACTTTAATCCCAGAGTGTGCATTTCTGCTAGATAAAGGCTCTAGGACTTCTTTGATTGTGTCCCTTCATTGTTCCAAACAAAAAAAAAGTTCTATTTATAGAATATTTCTGTGAGCTGTTTTGACACAAATTACTTTTTTTAATATCTAATTAACATGTTGCTGCAAATGACGGCAAATATGTTTCTAAGCACAGTAGTCAGTTTAAAAAGTGTGCAGCAACGTGTTAACTTCACCTGATCCCATATGCTTAATAAAGTGTGGAACTTAGGGACCATCTGACAAAAGAAATGTGTGTAAAGAGGAGTTGGAAAGGGTCATGAATCTTCTTAAGCAAGTTCTGTACTCTCAAAATGTTCACGTTTATGTATCAAATTCTCTTCATTTCCCCCTTAAAGTTATAATACTCATGCCTTTCAAAAAGATTTTGTGTATGTGTGTGTGGAGTACATACACCACATTTCCATAATATTAATTACATTCTCCAAGCTGTGCAATTATTCTCTCCTTTTCTGATTTGATCCTCCTCCATTAACATACTCTCACTACCTCCTAGAGTGTCTACATAATCTTTCAAGTTACTGTTATCAATGTGATTACATATAAATAAACCTTAAATAAGTATGATACGCAGGCCAGATGTTCTTTACTAGTTAGGCTTAACTGTAGCTTTAAGAAGAGTAGGATATTTTTGGTTTAAGGTTTAAATACTTGAAGGCAATAGTTTTGAGGATTCATCCAGGCTCTATGGCTCCAGTCTGGAGAATTTAAAATTGTTGTGTATTTTCCCTGTCTCTTCTATGAACTCTTTGATAGAATGCCCAATAATGATAACCAGGTACCATCCAATTCTGGTGATTTCATATCTAAGGAGGAAGTTCTCCATGATTGCTAATTGTATGCCAACTGACATGTTCTAATGCCATTTGAAAATTATCAGGTAAGGAAAAGCAATTGAAGGCTCCGGGCCAAATTCACCTTTTTTAAAATATAACCTATATGCTAAGGCTTTTACATCTTTAAACAATTGTTGTTATGTGCCATCGAGTCGCTTGTGACTTATAGTGACCCTATATACAACAGCACTAAACTCCTGTGCCAATCACACTGTCTCTGACACACCCATCCTGATTACCCCAGTCGCTAAATCAATCCACCTCATAGAGGGCCTTCCTCTCCTATGCTGTCCCTCCACCCTCCCAAGCATGATGTCCCTCTCCAAGGATCTGTCCCTCCTTATAACATGTCCAAAGTATGTCAGACGAAGCCTCAGAATCCTTGCCTCCAAGGAGCAGCCTGTTTGTTTTCTTAGCAGTCCATGGTACCCTCAATACTCTTCTCCAGCACCACAGCTCAAAGACGTCAATTCTCCTTCTATCCACCCTAGTCATTGTCCAACTCTCTGATGTATAACAAAACCATGGCCTGTATCAGATGCACCTTAGTCTCCAGAGAGACACCATTGCTCTTCAGTACTTTGGAGAAGTCCCTAACAGCAGACTTTCCCATCACAATATGTCTTTTAATTTCCTGGCTACTCGTGCCAAGAGTGTTGACTGTGGAGCCAAGCAAACTAAAGCTGTGAACAATCTCAATCTCTTCACCATCCATCCTGATGCTGCCAATTGGTCCAGTAGTGAAAATCTTTGTCTTCTTGACATTGAGCCTTAATCCATATTGAAGGCTGCAGTCCTTGACCCTCTGCAGCAAGCGCTTCAGGTCCTCCTCAGTTTCAGCAAGTAGGGTTGTGTCATCTGCACAATGGAGATTGTTGATAGATTTTCCACCAATTCTGATGCCACATTTCTCTTCATAGGACCCAGCAGATAATCTATTCTGCATACAGGTTGAAAAAGTATGGAGACAGGACACATCCCTGGAGTACGCCCTTCCCAATTTTGAACCATGCAGAGTTATGTTTTAAAAAATGATCCGTGAAATTTAAATATCCATATATAAAGCTTAGGTTTTTGGGAGAAGGATGGATAACTTGCTTCTGTGCATTAAGTGCCTCTGAAAACCCACTGGAGGGTCAGCTATTGGTCAGTTCTGACTCTACAGTAAACCATAATAACATGCATTTGTGTGGTGATTTATAGCTTACTGAAGACATGCATATCATTTGCATTTTGACTTCTATTGTGACCCTATTGCACATGAGAAAACTAAGTGCAGAAGAAAAATTGAGAGCCTTATGTTGATCGCCTAGAATATATTTGAATCCTCATTACATATTATTTATATTATGATATGTTCTTATGTATTTATATTGATTCTTCGTGTAAGTAATCAACTCCTGGAGGAAAAGTTCAGCATGCTACTTTTTACTTCAAACAAGATAAAAGCAAAAATAATAGGTGGTAACTTGAGGTTGGAAAGGAATAGAGGAATTTTTCTATGAGGTGCACATGTTGTGTTGTTGTTAGGTGCCATTCAGTCAAGCATGACTCATACATAGCGAACCTATGAACAAAAGGTCTGAACCCTGTTCTATAATGATCATCGTTTCTCTAGTGTTCATAGGGTTTTCAAAGACCTGTTATTTAAAAAGTGGATGCCAATCCTGCTTCCAAGTCTGTCTTAATCTGCTCTACTAAACCCCGTCCACCATGGGTAATCATTATTACCATATTTTAAGCTGGATAATAAATTGAGGATAAATTAATTGTACATTGCAGATGACACAATCTTGCTTCCTAAAAGTGAAGAGGACTTGAAGCACTTGTTGCAGACGATCAAGGAATATAGCTTTCAGAAAGGATTGCATCTCAGTATCAAGAAAAAAAAGATTCTTTCCACTGGACCAATAGGCAACATCATGATGCATGGAGAGGAGATTGAAACTATCAACAGCTACATCTTTCTTGGATCCAGAATCAAAACACTCGGTACCAGCAGTCAGTAAATAAGGAGATGCATTTTACTGGGAAAATCTGCCGTTTGGGACCTCTCCAAATTTTGAGGAGTAAGGAAGTCAGTTTGAAGACTAAGGTGTATCTGATTCAGGCCATGGTCTTTCTGATTACTTGCTATGCATCTGAGCTGAACAAGGAATAAGGATGACAGAAAAAGAATTGACATCCTTGAGTCAATTGGTGTTGGGGAAGAGCATTGAACATCCCATGGATGGCCAAGAGAACGAACAGATAAGTCTTGGATAGGGTGGAGCTGGAGTGCTCTTTGGAGGCAGGGATGATAAGGCTTTGCTTCACATTGGGCATGTTGCTAAGATGTGCTATTCCTTGGAGAAGGACATGCTGGGAAGGGTGGAGGGTCTGCAAAGGAGGAGAAGACCCTTAACGAGGTAGATTGACACAGGTACTGCTGAAACGGACTCTTTTGTGTCAGGAAGTGTGAGGATGGCACAAGATAGAACAAAGTTCAGATCTTTTGCTCATAGGGTTGCTATGAATCGTACTTGATGGCACCTAACAATTATTTTCTTTCTGTGGTCCAAATTATGGCACAAGGCTAAATATATATCTCTTAGTAAAGTGTTCTTGTTGAGATCTACAGTAATAATTGTCATTGTCATGCACGCTCTGGTGGCCTAATTGGTAAGGAGATAAGTTGTCAACCCAAAGGCAGGTGGTTCAAACCCACGAGATGGGCAATCTCCTCCTGTGTGATTTACTACTCTGAAAACCCAGTGACTGGAGGGTCACCTATGAGATGATCCCAACTCAATGGCACAAAGCAACATTACTTTCATTGATTTATTCCTTCCTTTATTAAAGAATATTCTTGAGACATTATAATGTATCAAACTAAGATACAACTGTGAATAAAATAAGAGAAATAGAGTTGTACTCTCATGGAGCTTAGAATTCAGTAGAAGTGAGGGAAGAAATAGACACAAATAAACAAGTTAAAAAATAAAATGACAAATTGTCTTTTAGTACAAAGAAGGAAATGATGAAATGACAGAAATTAAGGGAAAGGAAAAGAGGAATTATTTTTGAATTCTAAATTACGCCTCCTATTTGGCCTGTGTGTCTCAGTCAAATTCTTAAGCTTTCTCCTCTGATAATCAATGTATATCAAAACATCTCAATAGAAAATATACATCTAGTATATATGGGAATTTTAGGCAAGATGGTCAAAACATGGGATGAGCAAAAGCAGGTTCTTTAGGAAAAAGCAAGTATCTATCTTGCTAGTGACAAGTGTTTTTGAAATTTGCAAACTTAATATTTATGGAGCATGAAAGATGGAAATTGGAGTTGAGAAAGTTTATATCAGGCTTCATTCTACAGTTCATTCATGTCAAAGAGTTTTATCTTATTTTAGGGGCAAAGCACTTCCAACTTTGAAGGTAAAATAAATTATGAGATAAAAATGTAATGCCATTTTTAAAAAAAAAACCACAATACCATTTAAAAAATAACTGATTTCAACTTATGAAGAAAGACATTTGGAAGGATGAAAGTTATGATTTTGGACTTCTGAGCTGTAGCTATAAATTTCAACCTATTACACATAATTTAGATCATGGCAAACATATTTCATGATAATGTAATTTTTACACATTTAGAGATCTATGCATACACACACACACACACACACACACACACATCTAGCTCATTCTTTAAATGGTTGCATGCATTAAGTGCATGTTGTTGCTGTTGTTATGTGCCATCGAGTTGTTTGTGACTCATAGTGAACCTATGTACAAGAGCCCTAAACGCCGTTCTATCCTGTGCCAACCTTGCTGTCTCAAACACATTCATTCCCACCACTCCATTCACAGAATCTATCCATCTCATGGAGGGTCTTCCTCTCCTGTGCCGTCCCTCCACTCTCCCAAACATGATGTCCCTCTCCACGGACCAGTCCCTCCTTGCAACATGCCCAAAGTATGTCAGATGAAGCTTCAGAATCCTTGACTTCAGGGAACACTCTGGCTTCACCCTCTCCAGGACAAACCTGTTTGTTCTCCTAGCAGTCCATGGTATATTCAAGACTCTTCTCCAGCACCACAGCTCAAAGGCATCAGTTCTCTTTCTATCATCCCTATTCACTGTCCAACTCTGTGATGCATAGCACGTAATTCCAGACTATAGCCTGGATCAGGTGCACCTTAGTCTCCAGCCTGACATCGTTGCACTTCAGTACTCTTGAGAGATCCCTCACAGCTGGCTTTCCCAATGCAATTCGTCTCTTGATTTCCTGGCTACTATTACCAAGAGTGTTGACTGTGGAGCCAAGTAAACTAAAACTGTTAACTATCTCAATCTGTTCACCATCCATACTGATGATGCCAATTAGCCCAGTGGTGAAAATATTTTTTTTTCTTGGTATTGAGCTTCAATCCATATTGAAGACTGCAGTCCTTGACCTTCTGCAGCAAGCGCTTCAGGTCCTCCTCAGTCTCAGCGAGCAGGGTTTTGTCATCTGCAAAACGCAGGTTGTTGATGATTCTTCCACCAATCCTGATGCCACATCCCTCCTTGTACATCCCAGCTCTCAGATAATCTGTTCTGCATACAGATTGAAAAGGTATGGAGACAAAATACATCCCTGATGGACCCCTTCCTTGATTTTGAACCATCCAGTGTCTCCCTGCTCTGTTCTGACGACTGCCTCTTGGTCCAAGTATAGGTTTCGCATTAGCACAATCAAATGTTCTGGGATTCCCATTCTTCTCAGAGTCAGCCATAACTTGTTGTACTGAATTTAAATATTTCTTGATGGACATCTAAACTTTTAAAATTTTTCCCTGTTATGAAATATGCTGGAATAAAATTTTTGCATGTTTGGACACTTGTCTAATTATGTCCATAAGGTAAATTTCTAGAAGTGAAATTGCAGATGTAAGAAATATGTCTTTTCAATTTTATATAATACGGATTGGAAATCCTTGACAATTTTTAATTGGAGAACTATTTCCCACTTCTCCATCCTTTCATCAACATTAATTTTGAGCAATCTTTTGGTTTTTAGCCAAGTTGGTATGTGTTGATTTCCTACTTGCATATTAATCAAGGTTGAACATTTCTCATGTATTTATTATTTTTATTGCAATATTCTTTTATCTTTTGTAAGCTGTTGATCTTTTTGTTAATTTGGAAGTTATTCTTTATTAACATCTGTCTTAAATACAGACCCTTTTTCTTATATTTTGGAAATGGTTTTCTAGTTTTAAATTAGTTTTTTATTATAGAAAAATTTTCATTTTTTTGCCTTTGCCAATTTTATATTCTGCATTTAATTATAGGTTCTATATTTTGTGACAAGATTACAAATGGTTGTTCCTCCTTTATATTTTATATTTGACTAATTTTTCATTTCTTTTCTTCCATATTTTTAAAGTTTAAGCATTTAATCTCATTGAAATTTTTTATAGTTGTTGTTGTTATGTGTCATCGAGTCGCTTGAGACTCATAGGGACCCCATGTATAACAGCCCTAAATTCTGCTCTGTCCTGTGCCAGTCGCACTGTCTCTGACACTCCCATTCTGATTACCCCAGTCACTGAATCAATCCACCTCGTAGAGGGCCATCCCCTCCTGCGCTGTCCCTCCACCCTCCCACGTGTGATGTCTTTCTCCAAGGACCTATCTCTCCTCATAACATGTCCAAAGTATGTTAGACGGAGCCTCAGAATCCTTGCCTCCAAGGAGACACCCAGTTTAACCCTTTCCGGGATGAATCGGTTTGTTTTCCTAGCAGTCCATGGTACTCTCAATGCTCTTCTCCAGCACCACAGCTCAAAGGCATCAATTCTCCTTCTATCCTCCTGGGTCATTGTCCAACTCTCTGATGCATAACAAGTGATTGTGAAGACCATGGCCTGTATCAGACACACCTTAGTCTCCTGACTAACATCTTTGCTCTTCAGTACTCAAGAGTTAAGACTTTGTGGGTATTTGTAAACATTTGTTCTATATTCAATTGAAAGACTTGAGAAGTTCAAGTTATTTGACAGTATACAGTTTTATGGGGTTTTTTTTTTTTTCTAATCAAGTGTATGGTATATTTGACTGGTCATCACTTCTTATTTTCTAGTTTAATTTTTAAATGAAATTAATTTGGTTATTTTTTATTTTATCCACATTAAGTATTTTCACTTAGTTTGGCATTGTGAATCATCTCCTGGCAAAGGAGATTTTTCATTTGTTTAAATTCAGACTTCTTTGATATTAGTATTTCCAAGACTGCTGTTACCATCTTATCAATTTTTCAACCAGATATTACTTTATTTGGGGTCCTGTATCTTATCAACAGCAAAAGCTTGATTTTGCTTTATTCAATTTCATAAGGCTTTGCATACAACGATTATTCATTCTCTTCTCTTCATTATAATTTTTATGTCCTTATTCTTTCTTTGTTTTCATTTCCTATCTTGGAATTACCTTCTAGTTTCTTGGAAGTGTTTTTCAGTTTCTTAGAAGTTCTACATACAAAGACGTTTTATTTCAGAGATCGTTTAGCTTCTTTCAGTAGCAAGAATGTGGGAGTGCCTGTGAGTTACCCCTTTTAAGTTCAGAAGTTTACCAGAGTTTTACTTACTTCCTATGCTTTGCCCCAAACCTTCCATATATTTGAAAAAACTTTTATTTTCATATCCTATCTTTTCTATTTTAAAATACATGTTATCTATTAACCATCTTTGCTAACACATGCAAAACAGGTATTTATATAAGTTTATTTCAGTGGTTGTACTATTGGTTATATATATATATATTAGATACTGCAACTTCCTCTTTCTTTCCCTTGTTATGCTGAATCATCTTCCTTTTGGCTCCATGAATGGGATTTTTTTTCCTCCCAGTAAGCATACTTTATGACAACTTGCATGTGTGGGACATCTTTCATTTTCTCTCTCACATGAAAAATTTTGGCTGAATGTAGAATTCTTGGGTAATCATTCCTTTCCCAAGAAATTATTAAACATTACTCAGTTGTCTCCAGTATTTATTGCTGCAAGGGTGATAATCAATGCCAGTCTGGTATATTATAATACAGGATTTAATATTTATTTTGGAATTCAGATATTTCAAGAGCCCCTCTTTCTAGCTATTTTTCTGTAAATGCATTGCACATGCATGAAATAAATCTTATATATTTTTGTTGGATCGAGGTTGTTAATTAAATTTTGTCTTGCTGTCTTGCTGGTTTAATTTATGCCTTTTCTATCAGCAGTTAAGAATTCACACTTTGATGGCACATTGTTCACATTTTCCTTGAGCATATATGAATTTCTGCTCGAGGTAGTTTGAGACTATTTTAGTTTCATAGACTTTTGAAGCTGTTAAACTCACTGGCCTTGAGTGGGTTCTGACCCCAGCGACCCTCCATTAGTTTCTGAGGTTGTAAGTTTTAAGCAGAGGAGATTGCTCATCTTTTTCTAGTGGTATTGCTGGCTGATTCCAACCTTAGATACTGGTTAGCATCATAGCACACCAGGAACTATGCCATCGGTGCTTCATTTGACGTGATTGGTAATAGACAACTTCTATGAAAAGCGTTGTGATTTTACAATACATACTATAACTGAGATGAAGTCATGTGGTTAGAATGTACCACAGAAATATATAAGGTCAGAGGCAGGGAAATAATTTCTTATATGTTTGCTGGTCTTTTCAGTGGGGCTCTCATGGACTTTAACAGTCTTGTTATTGTTGCTGTTGTTGTTGTTGTTGTTGTTATGTGCTGTCAAGTCACTGTGACTCAGCAACCTTGTTCAACAGCTCTGAACCCTGCTCTATCCTAAAGCAACCTTACTGTCTCTGACAAACCCACCCGTATTACCCCATCACTGGGTCAATCCATCTCATTGAGGGTCTTCCTCTTTTGCTCTATCCCTCCACCTTCCCAAGTATAATGTCCCTCTCCAAATACTGGTCCCTCCTGGCAACAAGTCCAAAGCATGTCAGACAGACCTTCAAAATCTGTGCCTCCAAGGAGCAGCCTCGTTTCACTCTTTCTAGGTTGAACCTGTTTGTTCTCTTAGCAGTCCATGGTATATTCAGTACCTTCTCCAGCACCACAGTTCAAAGACATTAATTCTCCTACCATCCATAGTCGTTGTCCATCTTTCTGATGCATAGCATGTAATTGTGAAGACCATGGCCTGTATCAGACACACCTTAGTCTCCTGACTAACATCTTTGCTCTTCAGTACTCTGGAGATGTCCTTGACATCAGACTTTCCCAATGTAATTTGTCTTTTGATTTCCTGGTTGCTGATACCAAGAGTGTTGATTGTGGAGCCAAGGAAACTGAAACTGTTAACAATTTCAATATCTTCACCGTCTATAATGATGCTGCCAATCGGCCCAGTGGTGAGAATCTTTGTTTTCTTGATGTTGAGCTTCAATTAATATTGAAGGCCGCAGTCCTTGACCTTCTGCAGCAAATGCCTCAGGCCCTTGTCAGTTTCGGCAAGGTTGTTGTCATCTGCATAACACAGGTTGTTGATGACTCTTCTTCCAATCCTGATGCCATATTCCCCCTCATAGAGCCCAGCCTCCCAGATGATCAGTTCTGCATATAGATTAAAAAGGTAGAGAGATAGGACACATCCCTAGCATACACCCTTCTCGATTTTGAGCTATGCAGTGTTCCCTTGCTCTGTTCTGATGACTACCTCCTGGCCGAAGTATGGGTTTCACATAAACACAGTCAGTGTTCTGGGATTCCCATTCTTATCAGTCTTCTAGAGACTGAATTTCTTGAGAACTGTTTTGTTGACTTAGATCAACGTGGAAAATGACTGGAACTCAAACTAATTACTGATAGAAGATCTGTCTCCTTGTTCAACCTCTCAGTCGTCTTCCAAGAGGACGGTAATTGGAACTTGGAGGCTCAGAAGCAACCAGAGAAGTAATACAGCACCGATTACAGTCAGGAATCACAAAACACAATTGGACTCCACTAGTACTCTGAAACCTCCAAGTCTATCTACCGATGAAGAAGGGTTGTAGAGTTAAGACAAAAGAAGTCAATACTAATGGTTTTCAGGATGGCAAGATTACTTAATGAAGCTGAGAACTTGACAGTGAGAGACAGTGTGCATAGAGACACACTTCTACTCCTTAAAGATGGCCTTTAAAGGAAAGGAACCAATGGACAGCCCAAAGCAGCCATGCAAACCTCTGAGCTGAGATGCAGATTTTCTTTTGTTTAGGCTGAGGGGGAAGAGGGACATCTAGTGGTAATCAGAAACCGCGAGGATTGTTATCAGAACACCCTACTTAACTCATGCCCCAAATCTCAGATACAGTTCCTGGAGTGATTCTGATTAACTGAGTTCACTGTGCTTGCTCCCCAGGAATCTTCTCATTCCCCAGCCTTGAGTTTGTCAAGGAGGGACTGTGATTATCCACCTGGAAAGTGTCCAGAAGCACAGTCACAAGGCTGATATTTATTCCTCCACAAGAAAAGACACCTGGTCCTTCCTGCAACTTATGATGAGAACTTCCCTGGACAGTAGATACTACATTAATCAACTTTGTTGTCATAAGTAAGCAAGTACAAAATCCGATCCTTCCGCCCCTTTCCTTCCATGAACCTTCACCTTTCTAACTATTTGTATAACAGAATCTATATATCTTTAACCTCCCAGTGAACTGTTCTAAGCACAGACATGCCCCAAAAAGCCTATTAGTCTCTAAGGAAGCTTGGTGGCAGAGTGGTAAGGAATTTTGCTGCCAACCCAAAAGGCATTCCATTTGATTCCACCAGCTGCTCTGTAGGAGAAAGATGGGCAGTTTCCTTCCGTGCCATTTACTGCCTCTGAAAACCCACTGGAGGGTCGGCTATGAGTCAGTTCCAACTTGACAAAGTGCAACAACTAATACAAGTCTTTGAGGATAAAAACTTTTAAATATTCTATCTTTAAGGTGCTACCAGAGTTTACTCATAGGTCAAAGTAGGACATACGAGTAAATGATGAAACCCAACAAAGTGACTTCCTAGCACATTTATGTGTTCTGATCAAAGTAGAGAGATACTTTGGGGGCGGGGGTGTGGGAAGCACATGCTTCAAGGGGAAAACCAGAAAAGCTGCACAAGAAATAACCAGCTGTCATCACTTATTCTGGAGGCATTGGTGTTTTTAGTGGTGGGATTTTCACCTTCCATGAAGGAGTCCTGGCTTCTGTTTTTGGTCACTGGGCAGCCACAAGGAGCCTGTCAGTGGAAACTTGCTTTGGTGTTGAACAAGTTTCAGAGGACCTTCCAAGCTAAGGATGACTAGAAGGAAGGACTTGGTGATCAACTTCTGAAAATCATCCAGTGAAAACTGTATGACTCCAAGCACAGCATTATCTAATATGAGCTGCACAGTGAACACGGTAGGCTGGAAAGCTGTACTACGGATGGAATAATAGTCTCTGCTCTGCCTGTGATCATGGAGAGGATGTGGACCAGGCAATGTTTCCTTTTGTTGTGCCTGAGGTCACTATGAGTCATAGACTCACTGGACAGCAGAAGGACCAACTCTTGACTCTGCATTTTAATAATCTGACCTATCTTATGATCCATCTAGTCTCTGATATTTTCTTCCTGTATATACAACTGTGCTCACTAAAAGTCATGTTACCCTTGAATTGTCTTTAAAGCTTTATATTTCCATTAATTGGTCTCTAAACAAATTTGTTCCATAAATAACTCTTCTGCCATTTGTTGCTGTTGTTGTTATGTGCTGTTGAGTCAGAAAACCAACTCATAGCTGAAGCTTCAGTGGGTTTTCAGAAACCTTAAATGGCATGAGAGGAGATTGCCCGTCTTTCTCTAATTCATAGGACCAGCTCTGGTAGCATTGTTGGTAGAGATTGTGCTGATAACTGAAAGGAGGTGTCTGTCTGGAGGTTTGAATCCACCAGGTGCTCTATGAGAGAGTGATGGGCAATCTCCTGTGTGATTTAAAACCTCTGAAAACCAGTGGGTAGTTAAGATTTGAACTCAGGAATCTTATTCTAATTTCTTTATAATTACAGCCACTTTCTTTTCTAATTCTAGGTCTCTTTTCTGTTGTATAGAGAGCTCTGTAGACCACAAAGAGCTATGCTTTTAGTCCAAAAAGCTTCTCTAGTTATTATACTCTACCAGCCACTCCATGGGACAGTCTTGAAAACCTCGCTGGAGGGTCAGCTAGGAGACAGTTGTGACTCATTTGAGTCAGAACAATGATTTTGACATATTTTGGAGGTTCCCTCCCAATTGTATAACATCATGCATATTAATAATTTCCTCTAAAATAAATCAATTTTGGTAGAGAATATCCCACTTACTTCCTCTTCCCATCCCACTGTAAACTTTAGTACAGTACAGCCAATCCTAGGGATGTCGGCACCAATGTACAATTTTCCTTTTCTATATGCTAAATGTAAAATAAATGGAAATGCATTCATAATTACCTAAAAAAATAACTTCCCCCTCAGAAAATAGAACTTCAGTGGTAAAGCCAAACATCAAGCATATGAAGGATTATCATTGAAAAAGCTTGGAACCAGCTGCTCACACTCAGCTAGTTAAAAGCCTTGCTGTGATGTAGATAGTAAACGTGGCTACCAAATAGAGTGGAAACTTCAGGCTTGGAAGCTGTATTAAGATCTATCCGCTACAACAAAAGGAAAATAAAGTTCTGTTCTTTGAATATGCAAATGAGTTTGTGGTTCAATGAGTTCCTTATGTGGCGTTTGCTTTGGTCCTCTGGAAAAACAGCTTGAGAGATTTTCTCCCTAAACCTTAAGGACTTATTTTGGCTCTAGTTTTCTACTCTAGGAGGGTATACTACTTCTGTCTAGGTTGATTGTCATTTCCTAGGGAAGCTGTAACTAATTTGATGGTTTCTTTTTTTCTGGCTCTGGGCTAGACAATCAAGCTTTGCAGGGATAGGTCAATATATTGTAAACATAACAAATGAAGGTAACTCTATGGTCAAGCAAGGAGACAGGTCAGCTTGTAACCCTGTTGGCTAGACTGTGCCTTAAAATTGGCAAGCTGGCATATATATTTATACACCAAATCAACCTCACAAAAGTTTCAAGAACAAGTTAGAAAAGGAAAATGGTAAAAGAGGCAGAAAGAGAGAAGCAACAGAAAGAAAGTTAGTGAAGAACTGCCTTAAAGGGTTGAAGACAGTAAGAGGCCAAGAAGGGGTCTGTGGCACAGGGGCCCTGTAGTCAGTGGTGACAGCAGAAGCCTGCTTATGAGAATGTAGGTTAGAACGCAGAACAAACTGCTACACACTAGGAACTGAGTTGGTTGGCAGTAGAGAGGACAGTATCTGGGAGACCAAAAGCAGGAGGCCTACAGCATGAAAAGGATTATATAGGGCTAACATGATGTCTTTCCTGAAGGCCCTGAAAGGAAATCCTGTAAGACTGAAAGTGGCATGTAAGGCCTAGAATCCTGTCTTATGGGGGCCTGTCCTGAGAATGACCAAGAAGAGGCCTATCCTGAGAGAACAGAGTATTATGCTGACAAACTTAAAGGAGAGGAGCACAGCCAAGAAGAGGTATACATGGCAGACAGAAAGGCCTCCTGGCATAGCTGTGAGAAGCTGAAATAGCTGTCCTGCGCTGAAGAAGGGAAGTATGTATTCCCCACTTATGAGGAGCCTTTCAGACTTGGTCAACATGGCTTTTATTCCTGATCCTGAGTTGCAGCCATTTTTCCTATTCCTCAATTTTATTATGTTATTTCCTTAATAAATCACTTACTTTAAGTAGTAAGGAGCTCTGATAGCCTAGTGGCAAGAAGCTGTGCTGCAATCCTGAAGGCATATCGTTTGAGGCCGCCATCTGCTCTGTGGGACAAAATTGGACAATCTCCTCCCATGCAATTAACTGTCTCTGAAAGTAAGCTGGAGGGTCAGTGATGGGTTGGTTCTGACTCTATGGGACACAACAACAACAACTCTAAGTAGTATTGTTAGGTGCTGTTGAGTCGAATATGACTCAAGTGACCCTATGAATGACAGACTTGAATCCTGTCTTATCCTGTACCGTACTTATTCAGCTCTGGCACACAATCACTGTGTCAGTCCCTCGCATTGGGGGTATTCCTATCTCTTACTGACCTCCAAGCATGATGTCCCTCTTCAAGGAACAGTTTCCCTTAGCAACATGTCCAAAGTATGTGAGATCAAGCTTTGCCTTCCCTGGGCTTTCTGGCTGCACTTTCTCCAAGACTTATCTATTTATTCTTCAGGTAGTCCATGGGAATATAAATCTAAGTATAATCTGTGAATTTTGTGGGGTCATTGCAACGAATCTTTGAATTGGCAGAGAAGTGTAGATAACTTGATGGGGAGGTTGGCTGGTTACAGAATTGTTAAAAAATTGGAAAGGGTAGAGATGTTTGATCTCCACCTTTTAGGAATCAATTTTGTGCTGATAGTATGATTCTCTCTCTTCCTCCTGAAATTAGAAGACTTAAGGTACTACTAGAACTCCATTGTCGTTGTGTACCATAGGGTCGGAACTGACCCGTAGCTGACCTTCTGGCAGGTTTTCAGAGGCAGTTAATTGTACAGGAGGAGATTGCCCATCCTTCTACAGCAGAATAGCTGGTGGCCTGGAACTGCTAGGTTTCTTGCCACCTGGCCACAAGAGCTCACTAGAACACTCCCGGGTACAAATAGCCAACCTTTTACTTTGTAGCTAAGTGTTAAGTTTTTGCCCCACCCAGGGTCCTATTCTGTGTAACTATGGCTTCTATACAGGTAAGAAGTGAGAGAAGTGAGATTACATTGTAGGTGTTGAAGTTATAAAACAAGATACCACTTGTAGGAATGGTTGAATAAAATATTAATTTGCTTAGTAAGCTTTCACTCAAATTTAAATAAATGAGAGGAGTGCTTTTGTTGATAAGACAATTTAAGAGTCTCCAGCAAAAGACCAGGTTACTATGTTCAATCAAGAAAACTAGTCCTGAATGCCTAACTGGCATTTAACTGAAGTAAACCGTAATCTTCTCAATTGTAGTGTGTCAGAAAGTGAGTCTAGAAACCGAGAGCCAAGGAGTGACTCAAGTGTCTCCAGCTTAGCTCTGGGTGGGGCTTGTGACAGCCTGGAGTGAAGAGAGGACCCCTAGGCGCAAGATTATCTACATGCAGGGAATTCTGGAAGTTTCCATACTACCTATTTTGGTTCTGACCTCACTGGGAAAATGTCTTGTGTTTTGGGGTTTTTTTTTTTGTTGTTGTTTTTTTTTTTTTAGTTTTCCTGTAAGCCATGTATCATTTTCATCACAAAATTTTATTTCCATACTAAACATCTTGAAAAGCATATTTTTAAAAATTGCAATTCATTTTCCTATCCTAGCAATCATTTTTGACATGAAAGGATATTCCCATCTATTTTCTGAGAGTATGTTTTGTTATTTATTGTTGTGTGACACAGAGGTCATCTTGACTCATAGGGAACCTATGAAACAGTAGAACTGCCTCATCAGGTTTCCTAGACCATAATTTTTTTAAAAAATAAAATATCTATTTTATACTGGCTGACTTGCAAAGTTCATATACATTGCTTTTCACACTGGATACTTTTTTATTTATTGCTACATGTTTTATTTCACCTTTTACCTCCCCCAGTTCACCCTGCAATGCACCCCTTCTTCCAGATTATTGGCGTTCAGAGAATGTTTAACCATATATTTCTTTCATACAGTTCTTCCTCCCATTTGTTCTATTGCAGTGTTCATTACCTATCTACTCTTTTCTCATTCTCTCTCCAACCCTCGCATGTCTGTTCTATTTTATAAGAATGGTGTTATGCAATATTTGTCCTTTTTGTGACTGAGATATTTCACTCAGCATAATGTCCTCCAGGCTCCCCCATGTTATGTAATGTTTTATGAGTTTTTTTGTTTTTCAGTGCTATGTAATATTCCATCGTGTGAATGTACCAAACAACTATTTTAAAACCTTCTTGCAAACATCAAGAAATTTAACTTATACGTATAACACATAGAATTAAATATAAAATTTCTATCACCTTATAGGAAAGGTGTTACAATAGGATTTATCCATGTAATAATAGTCTCTCACTTATGCCTGATGCTGTACTATAAGTGCATTAGTAGTTCCTAAGTGCAGTGGTTGAGAATCAAGTTACTTTTCTCCAGACTCAAATAGAAGCTCTCTTCTTTTTCTCTGGGTTTGGTGATAACTTTAGACTGTAGACCAGTCTTTTTTATTAGTATCTTTCTAAGATTGTACTTTGATGTTTCTGCTGTCATTGATGAAGTACTAGTCTACTGCCACTCATGCCAAACACAGGTTCTAAAACGCACAGCCCTTGATAAAAACTAATGCTGCTAACTCTTGATTGTAGCAGAGAAAACTCATAGAAGGGCACTGGTAAAATAATGCAATTCTTACTTATCACGTTTTCTAGGTATTTCAGACTTCAAGAAAGCTGGAACCTCTGAGTACTACACAGTAGGTATTTGAAACTCTCACACACATAAATACAAACACATTACCACAGTGTCTAAAGTTATAGTTGTTAGTCTAGTCATGGCAGAAAACCAGAGTTTTCTCATATTATTGCTGTTTCTTTAAGAGTTGGCTTATATGCATTGGCATAAGTCTTTCAAAAGTCCTGGGTAAAGTTGTTTTTGTTAAAGAACTATTAAGTTAAAAGAAAAGACTTCAATTTTAGTGAGACTAAGTCTGGAAAGGGTATATTTTTGCTTTAAAAAAGTCTATCACAATGCAAAGAGGATTTTTTTTTCTCTCCAAAACTTATCAAGTGCTTAGTAGTAATGACAGCAGGACAATACGTAAGTTTTCTTTTCTAACTTGTCTTGAAAAGAAACTGGGCACAAGTATGCAAATGTGCTATGGGAGAATAGAGAAGGTCTGTATCAGTTATTTATCACCACCATATGTCAGTAACGACTAACCATGCAATCTCAGTTACATACAGCAATAAGCATTTATCTCATGTATCTGTAGATACTCTGGAAGCAGGCTCAGTTGAGTCAGCTTGTTGGAAAGAATAATTTTTTTTTTGCTTGAATACCTTCCTAAAACAGTGTTTTTCTGGTTTCTGACTTTGACAAAGCACTCTAGAATGCAGAGCCCTCAACAGAATTCAGTGCCAAAGCCCTCAATTATGCCCAAAATCTCCGTACGTTTCTGTCCTACTAAGAGATGCACAGACATGGTCTTCTTAGGTAATTCCAGAAGCTTAAAGGAGCTTTACACTAGCACACTATCATTTCTGCTTGTATGCCATTCACCAAAGTGAGGCAGAAGACCAATGCCAAAGTTAAGATGTCATGGCAGGAGCATGGATACAGTGAGTGGTGAGGAATTGGAGACAGTTAAGCAGTTTATCACCTTAAGGGAAGATTGTCTGAAAGGGACACATGAACTGATCCAAGGAGGGCGAGAGAAGAGTTATCTTAGGCTTTGGGATTACATTCCAGTGAAAAGAACAGAAAGTACGAAGTCATCAAAGGTGGAGAGAAGAGTTGATGTGTTTGGAAAAAAATGAATGACTTAATTGATAACTAATGGAGTTGCCAGTATTGAGGGGACCATGGACTGCTAGGAAACAAACAGATTCATCCTGGAAAGGGTCAAACCAGGCTGCTCCTTGGAGGCAAGGATTCTGAGGCTCCGTCTAACATACTTTGGACATGTTGCAAGGAGGGACAGGTCCTTGGAGAAGGACATCGTGCTTGGTAGGGTGGAGGGACAGCACAGAAGGGGAAGGCCCCCTATCAGGTGGATTGAGTCAGTGATTGGGGTAATCAGGATGGGTGTGTCAGAGACAGTGCGATTGGCACAGGACAGAGCAGAGTTTAGGGCTGTGGTACATAGGGTTGCTATGAGTCGCAAGCGACTCGACAGCATATAACAACAACAACAAAAACAGAGTTGACAGTGACTTGCTAATAATTGGAGTGAAGAAGATCAAGACTATAACTTTCAATATGGATTACATCTTAACATCAATAAAGTAAAAACCCTCACCACTGGACCTAAAAACATCAAAGTGTCGTCCAGAAGCCAATAGCATCAAGTTCACTTGAGGAGGTTGCTAAAAATGCAGAATCTTAGATCCAATTCCAGGTCTACTGGATAAGAATCTAATTTTTTTCCATGATTAGACCTTCAACCAAGTGGATTGATATGGTGACTGCTACAATGGGCTCCTGTGTATCAGGAAGTGTGAGGACAGCACAAGATAGGACATAGTTCAGATCTTTTGTTTATAGAGTTGCTATGAGTCATGCTCAACTTGACAACACCTAACAACAACAATATTGTGTTTAATAGGGAAGACAAAAGGTTCTAATTCAGGTTGGCAGCAGTATACAATCACTCAGTCAGGACACCTTCCAAAACATGTTTGCAGGCTCCTCAGTTTTCAGCTCTGCTCCTTTAGGCTAGTGTTACAAAGCTCTTAGTTCTGCCAGTTATAATGTCTCTCCTCCAGCCACCACCATCCCTACCCACCCACCTCAAAGAAACGTGGGCCATGGCTCCTAGCTCTGGTTCTATGGAGTAGCAGTCCAAAGTCAGTTCTGTCTAATGTCAAATCTCTGGTTCTCTGCCATGGCTGCTGCTTCTGTATGCTCTGGTCTGAGCCTTGCAGGAATCTTTGACCCTGAAGGACTTGCACTTTGCTTTCTTTGCTTCTTGTTTACTGGTGGTGAGATTCTCAATTTCTGCTACTTAATCCACTCAATTTATGGCAAAACTAGCCAACCCCGTTGTGCATAGACCAACCACAATGTTCTCATGTCCCCTCCCACCCATGTGACAAAGTCGAACTCAATGGCTAGGAAAACCATTTTGTATTAATGAACCTTAGACACCATAGTTCAGTTGCTGGGTTTTCAAGCTCTTAAAAAAACTAGAATTTAACAAGATACCCAGTGAGTCTGAGAAATAATGGTCTAAAACAACTCATTTTCAGATTTAGGCAGTGTAAGGATACAGGGGACAGATGGTTTGTTCAGGTTGGTGCCTTTTAAGCGCAACTGGAGACATCCACTTTATTGCTCTGGGTCTGAGGTGAAAGGTCTGGGTCTTGAATGTGTGGTTTAGGATAAAGGTATTCAGGAAAAAGAATTTAAATGCAAACATGGAGTGTACTGAAGGTCAGATCCTATGGGCAAAGAGTAAACTGAAGACTAAGAACCCACTGATAAGTGGATGAGTTTAGATGACATAGTCATTAGGGAGTTGTGCTGAAAGCTCAACGCATTTGATCCTTTCTAGTGGATCAAATCCACTGACTTTTCCACAAGAGAAATATTTGGACTCAGAGACTATTTGAATTTCTGTAGGAAGCCTCTCAAAAACCTAATAAAACATGTTGTAGAATGGAACTGACATCAGGGTTGGGGTAAGATTGAGAAAAATTGGATAAATTATGTATACTGCATTGAAACAGATGAGGAAGAGAACAGTTTAAAAGCGATGTATGATTGGGTATTATTATGGTTATGACAAGAGTCCAGAATGAAGGTTTCATAGTGGAGTGTACTCGGGGTGGCTGGGGGGTGGGGCAGGTATTGTATACCAATGAAAGAATTTCTTCTTTTACTTTTCAAAGAGAAGAGCAAACTGGAGGGGAGAGGTGGGCAGGGAGAAAAATGCAACAATGATTGAATGGAAATCCAAAATCTTTGTAAATGTTCATGAAAATGGATAATTTTTTTTAAAAAAACCCTAGTAATACAGAGTCATCTATGATATGGTTCCAACTTCATGGTAATAAATTTGAATTGAATTTGACTGTCAAGTAGGAGGAAATCCAGGACTGGAGCGCCATGAAAGCCAGAGAGTTAGTTCTCTTTACCATGAAGTAAAGACAGTTTCAATGGGAGAAAGGATCAGCAGTATTCAAAGCCATAGAGAGATGAAATATATTTTCATGAAAAGGCCTATTGGGCATGGAATCTAACAAGTGATTGGTAACACTGGGGAAGCTAAATTTAGTTGAGTGACGGGTTAAGTGGCTCAGCAAAGATCATATATAATTGTTATAAACTAATCTGCGACTTACGCTAGGCATTCTGACTTCTAGTTTTCACTTTATATACATACATAAGGTGATGGTGCATTTCTAAAAATAATTGTGAATGCTGGCATCCTAGTCACTAGAGCCTTTGTGGGAGAAATGTGTAAGTAAATGAAAGACTTTTCACTTTATCAAATAGTCTCTGAAGAGTTTAACTAACAGTCTTGGATAGCCTGATAATCCCTGGTTAAATAGATACACTTGGGTCCTGGATTTGCAAAGCTGAGAAATCCCTTCAGCCAGATCCCTGGTGACTCCAGAAGTTTAATTGCAAAATGTTCTGTGACATTGTCACTCTGTAATTTCCTTGCCGCCACACACATTTCAAAGGAATCTGTGGTCTTTTGCTTCGGCACTACTCAGTTGGAGATTTAAAATGCTAGGTCATGGGATAGAAGGGGATAGATACATAATGTTCTTCCTTATCTTTTCTCTCTTTTGGCAAAAATCTTTCCTTTTTCCATATGGCCAATAAATCCTGGAACTAATAAAATGTCAAATCACCATGACCTAAAGATCCATGAAAAATTATCTCCATTTTCTTCACAGTTAAAATACTGACACACAAAAATAAACTGTCCAAAGTTGTGGTTTCAAGTATTTTTCCAGGCAAAATAGGCAAATGAAAAGAATGTAAAGAATGCTAACTGGTACACATTCTTGGGGGGTGAAGTAGGACTTAATGATTTCCAGTTATGTGTTCTATTCAGCCTGAAAGCAGAGTTGAGCTATAACATTCACTGCTATTGTCACCCCCTTGTACATTTATCTTGTTTCACACCACCACTTCCTTTCACATTTGCTTGGTCTAGTAAATATTTATTACTGAAGCTTTGGAAATTGACTTTATCATATTTTTATATTTGGGCAATTATATAAAAGTAATTTAGAATATTTTTCAAGATAAACTTCGCATTTCCCTCTTCTTTTTACTGATCTATAGTACTGATTGAAACTTCTAGAATAGATTTAAATTATGATGGGTGCAATTTATTTTTTATTAGTTATATATACTTTGTGTCATTATTAGATATTATGACTATTTGAAACAGAAATATAAGGATCCTTCAAGTTTTCAAAAAAGTTTTCATATTTTTCATTTCTTTCTCCTTCATAAATGTTGGATGTTATCCAATACTTTTTTGATACATGATTTTTAAAATTAGGATTATTAGTGTACCATCTTATTAGGTTTATTCAGATAGAACCAACCTTGTATTCCAGGAATGATTCCTACTGAGTTCATTATTTCTGACACTTTTGATTTTTATTACATAATTATTTTGTGGGGGGAGGGGAAGGGGTAAAGGAAATGGGAAGGATCTGGCGGGGACCTGAAAAGACAGGGTAACGATGGGCAACGTACAAAGGTGATTAATTTTATAAAATATAATGCAAAAAAAAAATCCCCCCCTACAAAAACCCCAAAACATAATACATGGGAATGATTGTGTGAAACACGCGAAAACCCCCAAACATAATGCATGGGAATGATTGTATGAAACACAATGTGAATGAAGAATAGCATGGAACACAATTTATATGAACTTTGTAAACCAACCATTATAATATTTTTTTTAAAAAAGATAATATGTTCTGAAAGCAAAGTGCTTCAATTTATGTTCCAGTTCTATCAATTACTAGCGGTGTGGATTAGGACTTCGATTGGGTTCATTTGTAGCTGACAAAGCAAAACCGAAGTGGAACACAATTTACAAAATGTGAACATACTAGAAAGAGAACTACAACAGAAAAAAACACAGGTTAGAGCCTCTCACGTAAACTTAATCTCCCTCTTAGAAAACAAGGGCCAAGTTTGCATTGGGTAGCAACCAAATGTCTTGAGAAGCAGAGTCAGAACAGTGGTGACCCACCCAGAGATTGCTGACAGCTGTGGCCCTTTGATTATATGTTGCTCTCCAATCCCCTGCATCAGGCTCCTGAAAAGGTCTCCTTTTGCTTCATCTAAGTCTTCCATCTTAGGGCTTTGATCTATGTTTTTTCCCATTCCATTTGTTGCGGGAAAACACATCTTAACAACAGCTTGAGAGTCAGATAACTCTACAGAAAAGAATATACAGATTTATTATACAGAGAGTAAGAAAATCCTTCAGGTTGAGAGAGAGAGAGTGCAGGGCCTTGGAGGTGCACAGGTGTGCCTCCCTAAGATGTTCAGAGCCCTTACAAGGCTGCTTCTCCTACAATTGATGGATTTTTTTAGGAGTAAAGGGAAATTGATGTTCAAAGAGCTTTAATCACATGGTCACAACTCTACCTCCTCTTCTGCATGTGCACAAGTTCAAGATGGAATTGGATGCAAGGGAGTCTGGAAAGTGGTGGCAAGACTCATTGTGGAATGTTGGCACCTGTGTAGGTCACTCTGACCTTTACTTTCAATCCTGCTCCGTTTCTTGCATCGCCATCTTATGTCATCTTTTGGTCAGGTAATTCTTTGTTGTGCATGAATATGATCCAGTTTTGTCCAGTTTCGTTTGTCTTATGAAAAAAACTTTAGTCTATGTTGTCTTTAGATGTTAAGAAAATATCCATTATGTGTTAAGACAATATCCTGTTAATATGAGAACCTTAAGGTTTCTTACAACTTTACTTTTTAACAAATGCTAAGCTAGATATATGTAGTATGCATATGCTAGAAAGCTAATCATAGAATGGATGAGGGGTGTAAGCAGGTTTCTTTGATTTTTCTTATTTTCCCAATTCCATAGATCATGGAAGTGGGTTTCTTTGACTTTCCTTTTACTTCCTTGATCCCTAGATAAGTTACTGTTCAACTTCACCTGAATTGTAAACATTTGGGTCTGTTTTGATTTTACCATGTCAACAAACTACTGAGTTGAGCATATTTAAAATCCTAAGGAAAATTTCTTCACCTCTTGACTGCAGTCTTTGCAGTCTTTGCTGCCTCTGAAAAACTGTTGGAAGATCATCTATGAGTTGGTTCCAATTCTACTGCACATAACAAAACATTGCAGGAGAGGAGATTACTCATATTTCTCCCACGGAGCAACTGGTGGGTCCTTGGGTTGGCAGTGCAACTTCTTCCCACAAGCCACCAGAGCTCCTCAATAATATTATTACTTAAACTGCTTAGTTAGACGTATAATTAAGAATTTGGGTCGGTAACCAGATTGCCCTGCTCAATTCTGTATCAAGCAAGTTACCTTTTTATGTGCTTTGATTTACTCCGTAAGTGGAAATTATATCTATCTCCTGGCTTGTTATAAGTAATAGATACATAAGTAGATTTAAAGTATTAAGAACAATCTCTTGAAACTAAGTTTCTAATAAATGTAAATTTTTACAAAAAGACATTTGGTAATATTTTGCTTAGTATTTAAGATATCATTATTCCAAATTATAATGGTCCCAGTTTGCTTTTTAAAGTAACTTTTCCTCATTACAAAAGAGATATTCTGTTATATTTAAAATTTTATAAGCAAGAAATAAATAGAAATGTAATGAACATATACACTTTAATTATTCTGTTATAGCAGTTGTTGCTATTTTAGTGTATAGTCCTTTTCTTTTTGTTCTCTCTCCTCCACAGATGTGTATGTTTTGTCATGTATCAGACATTAGAAATGCTTATTATATGTATTCATGTATATTGCATATGATACAATTTCAAGGGGATAATTCACAAAATGGGATTACAATCCTTACATTCATTTATTACCTGATTTGAAGATTCAATTGTGGTCATTTTTTTTTCATATCATTGAATATTTTCTAATTTTCTTACTAGATGCATAACAGTAATATGTATCATAGTTAAGCAACCTATATAGTGTGTTTTAGCGTGTTTCAAACTTATTATAAACCAATGTTAATATATAAAAGTTACTGTCAGCTTGGTTCCAGTTCCTGCGGAGCACATTGGTGTCAGAACTTCTTCCCACAGCATTTTCTATGGCTTATTTTTTTTTTAAGTAGAATACCAAGTCTTTCTTCTGAGGTGCCACTGAGTGGACTCAAATCCCTAGTCTTTTGATCACCAGCACTGTCTGCACCATCCAGGAACTCTTGTATAACATTTTAATACTTAGAATAGTAAGCAGTGAGTTTCATTACTGAGGATAAATTAATCTAGATATTGTTTTACTTTTATCATTTGGCTCTTCATCTAGAAATTTTCCGAGAATTTATTCTTTATTTTCTTATTTTACTGTAAAAAAATTTAGTTCACAAAGAAATTGGTTTTAATTAATTTATTCATGAACATGTTTCCTCCTTCCCTCTTCCCCAATTCCTTTTGTAAAGCCTGTTCCAAGTTGTTAGCTGTCATAAACACAATTTCTAATTGTCCACTCCTTTAAATCGTCCTTCCTTTCGCCAATCCCAGTGCAGTGTCCATTATCTAACCATTCTTTTCCTGTTCTCCTCCCCTTTCCAGTATTGATCTTATTAGTATAATACTGGGTTTATGCAATATTTGTCCTTTTGTACTGAGATACTTCACTCAGCATAATGCCTTCCAGATTCATTCATGTTAGGTATTGAAGGTTATTTTGGTTTGTATGTTTTGATCTGTTCACTTCCTTATTTTCTTTCCAGTGCACTTCCTTCTGGTGCATTCAAGAGTCCAGAAAGATAAAACTGGTGATTTCCACATATGTTTGTAACGTCATGTAGGCATTGTTAATGTGATTCATTTGTGGAAGAGTTGACTTTGCAAGTGAGGGGATGGGGAAAAGGTGGAGGACCTGTCAGCCATCTCACTGGGCAAAAGGTAGGAAAGTGGGTTTTGGATCCAGCAACTGCAGAAGCACTTGAGCAGTTGGCACAAGCTGGTCATGTAGCTTTGAGAGCAGTTTCTGGAAATGCAGCCTAAAGTCTTGTCAATTTTAAAATTGTTCTTTCTGTAAGATATTTAGTCCCATGTAATAAATATCTTTCTGCTTTTACTAGCTAGGGTAGATAATGAATCTTTGCAACTGAATGTAATGGATACATGATGTTTCTAATTTTATTTTTACCCCAAAATAAATCTTTGACTCTTGCTACTTATTTGAAATGTGTCTCTTATCATATTATCTATACGTTTATGTGTGTGTGTGGTGTGTATAAATCTGGGTTTTTAAAAATGTATTTTCCTTTTGTTCTACTGCCAATTCTATACTTTTTTTTATTCTTGTAGTTCTGTGGTAATCCTTAATAAATGCCACCTATTAATATGTTTTATAAACTTTATGGGCTTTTCTTCCAGATGAGTATGTTTGCCAGGCTCTAAACATATCTTCATTGAATTTTAATTGAATTCAGGAGATCATCTTACAATACTAATCCCATCTTGAAACATATGTGTAGATTTATTTAACCAGCTTTATTCTAAAAATAGAATTTCATTTCATGTTGCTGCTGTTTATATAGTTTTCACACATTTTTCAGGACATTTGAAAGCTTTTTATTTTTTTGGTTATTGAGAGTGATAGAATCTCTAGTATATATTTTCACCAATTTTAACCTTAATATATTAATTTACATGTGTTTAACTATATACAGCTCCATAATCCACGTTGCCATAATTTAGCTACTCAAAAGCTATAAAAGTAGTCATTCTTACTTGTTAGAAGATCGTTTTCTCCTTTCTAATATTTACATTTGATCTTGTTTTGTTATATGAAGTTAGAAGTTATGTATTGCTGTTGTTGTTAGCCCTATTGAGTTGGTTCTCATAGTCAGATCCATTCCATAGATCCTCTGCACAACAGAAAGAAAGCCTCTCTTGCCTCATTCTTATAATCTCTGCTGTATTGAAGCTCATTGTTGCAGTCACTGTGTCAGGTCATCTCTCTGAGGATCTTCTTTTTTGCTGACCCTTCACTTTTTGTTGTTGTTAATTGTCATCAAGTTGTAGACAACTCATAGTGACCTTATGAACAAAAGACCTGAACACTTGTGTAACTCACAGCATTTCTCTAAGTTCATGGAGTTTCCAGAGACAAGCTATTTTGGAAGTGGATGCCACTCCTGCTTCTAAGCTTGTTTCAATTGGGGAGCTCCACCAAATGTTGTGCACCATGGGTACCGTTGCTGCATTTGACACATCAGTGTCACGGTATTTAGCATCACAGCAACCATGAGTTACCTCTGTACAACAAATGGACAGACCAGTGCTCTACCACTTAGAAGAATGTTTGACCAAAACCAATTAAAACCAGGCCTGAGGCCTGCAGATTAAAATCACCCCTTTGGCTTGGTAGCATAACTTTCTCTCCACTAGACCAAAAAAGGTTCTCTCTATGTTGTTGTTGTTGTTTTTAAGTGCCATTGAGTCATAGACAACTCATACCACCCTATAGATGAAAGACCTGAATATTTGTATAACTTTCATCATTTTTCCAAGTTCATAAAGTTTTCAGAGGCAAGCTATTTCAGAAGTGGTTACCACTCCTGCTCCAAGAACTGACCCTCCTGATAATATCCCCCAAGTTTCACCACTCTTGCTTCTAAGAAACATTCTGTATATATTTCTTCCAAGGTATATTTGTATGCTTTATTTGTAGTCCATTGTGTATTCTACATTCTTCACCAACATACAGTCCAAACACATAGGTTCCCATTTAGCCATCCAACTTTCACGTGCATATATCACACTCACTGTTGTCAAGTTGGTTCTGACTCCTAGTGACCATCTTTCAGGTTTCCAAGTCTGTAAATTGCAATGACAGTTTCCATACTCTGCTGAAAATTTTCATTCTACTGTCAGTGACCTCATTAAAGTGCTAAAGAATAAAGACTAAGGGGCCCCTGAATCAAGCCATTCTATTTTTAATGGTTTCATATGCATCTAAAAGTTAGACAATGGATAGGGAAGATTGAAGAAGAATCAGTGTCTTTGAATTGTGATGTTGGTGAAGAATATTCATTATGCTGTGGACGCCAAAAGAACAAGTAAATCTGCTCTGGAAGAGGTTCAACCAAGTGCTTCTTAGCGGCTAGGAGAGTGAAACTTGGTCAGGAAGGGGGCAGTCCTTGGAAGAAGACATCCTGCTGGGAAACGTGGAGGATCAGAGGGAGAGAGGAAGATTTTCAATAAACTAGATTGACAATACATTTTATAAGAGACACAAACGCAGGTTATACACATGGATTTCACCTGATGGTATGCATAGGAATCAGATCGATTACATCTGTG
>NW_006399802.1:17892932-17893579 GCF_000299155.1 Elephantulus edwardii | reverse complement strand
CCAACTGATTTTTGTATGTTGATCTTGTATCCTGCTACTTTGCTGAATTGGTCAACTACGTCCAATAGTTTTCTTGCTGAGTCTTTAGGGAATCTTTGTTTTCTTAATGCTGAGCCTCAATTCATACTGAAGTTTGCAATCCTTGATCTTCTGCAGCAAGTGCTTCCAGTTCTCCTCAGTTTCAGAAAGCAGGGTTGTGTCATCTGCATAACGCAGATTGTTGATGAGTCTTCCTCCAATCCTGATGTCTCATTTCTCCTCATAGAGCCCAGCCTCCCGGGTAATCTATTCTACAAATATACTGAAAAGTTATGGAGATAGGACACATCCCTTACATACACCCTTAAATGTAAACATGTGATAAATAAATCATTGAACATACAAAATGCAATCATACTATTTCCAGCCTCATTTCAATATTCAAGGCCATACTTTCTAATTACCATTCCTTCTTCATTATTTCCACATTTTTCATTCTGGGGATCAGCTGTCATTAGTGCAACTTGGACACATGTTTATGTATACATAAATATTGCAAGTTTATAAAGATTTAGTCTCTCTCAGGGAGGAGTGATAGGGAATGGCAAAGGACACACTGACAAAGGAGATTAACCAGAACTGGCTTTGACAAGCACTGTGGCAATTGG
>NW_006399802.1:17879601-17892832 GCF_000299155.1 Elephantulus edwardii | reverse complement strand
GGTCGCTATGAGTCGAAAACGACTCGACGGCACATAACAACAAACAACGACAAGATTGACACAGTGACTGTCACAATGGGCTCAAGCAAGCAAAAGACTGATCCTGAGGATAGCATAGGATAGGGCAAGGTTCTAAGCTGTTTGTCATAGAGTTGCTATGGACCCTACAACAAAAAATTTCAATGGAAGGAGACTGCCCATCTTTTTTCCTTAGAACTTCGGGTGGAGTTGAACCACCGGAGAGCAGCAACCTACTACAGACTTTGTCAGCTGAGTTCCCTACATGCCTATGAGGCTATTGAAAATACTTTGGTCAGGTTTAGGTCACTGCAATGGCTTGAGACAGGTATATTTAGTCTTTAAAATGGCAGCATTACTCTTTAGCATTTTACAGAGGTTATTGACAGCAGATTTTCTTATTTTAATATATCATTTGATTTCTTGATTGCTGCTTACAGAGGTGTTGACTTGTAGATTTAAGAAAGTGAAAATCCTTGAGAATTTCTATCTTTTCTGATTACCATGATGTTGTTTATTGTTCCAGTTGTGAGGATTTGTGTTTTCTTCATATTTAAATGTAATCCATGGTCAGAAAGGTCGAGTCATGAATTTCGTCAATAACTGCTTCAAGGTCTTCATTTTCTACAAAGCAAGGTGGTGCTATCTGCATACACAGTTTTGTTATGAGTCTTCTAATCCTGATGCCATATTCTTCTCATGTAGTTGAGTTTTCAGATTTGCTCGATGTTTATATTTGTATTGTCCAAATCCACCAGCTGTTGTATGAGAGATGTGCAATCTCCCCCTGTGTGATTTACTGCCTTTGAAAACCTACTAGAGGGTCAGTTATGAGTCAGTGACAGTACACAACAACAAAATACATATTTAGTAGGCATGGTTAAAGAATACACATATTTTCTCCCCTGTTCTGTTCAAATGACTGTTTATGGGATTCTTATTCTTTGTGATGCTATCTATAATTTATAGTGATCCCTATCATTACAGAGGATTGGATACTTTTACATAGTGAATGGAATATAGTATTCCTAGTATTCTTTCTTTTCAGCCAAGATTCAGCTGACATCATTTTACATTATTCTCTTATTCCATATCCTGAATCCCATTTAAATTTCTGAAAGTTTCCTGTTGATATACGCCCCAACCACTTTTTAAATTCAAATTTTTACTTGTGCATGATACTGTTCAATAACTTCTACGTCCTGTTGGATCAGTTTTTTTAAAAAAATGTGGCATCCAGTTGGTTGGCCAAACAGCCATCTACAAATTTTTTATTTTATTTTATTTTTTATTTTTTTTTTGGCAGAGAGTGAACATCTCCAGGGTCATATAACCTTTCTGCAATCCCAAAGGCATGGTGTTCCCATCGATCAGCTGCTGTGTGGGAGAAGGGTGGATAATTTCTTCCTGTGTGACTTACTGCCTCTGTAAACCCACGGTGGGGGGGGGGCGGGGGTCAGGTATGGATTGGTTCTGACTCAATGGCACACAATAACAGCAACAGCCCATTTCTTGAAACCTTGTATGTAGTCTATATTACATAATTTCTTGGCAGTTTATTCTTACCAGTGGTTTCAGTGCAGCTTTGACCTCTTAGGTATCTTTTCAGTAGATCAGTTGTGGACATGAGTGAGTTGGGCAGTTTCCTTGATATCAGTAGGAGTTTACTTGTGTTATATTCATCCTCAACTTTGATGTAGCACACACTCACCATCCCTTCTGTCTATTCACCCATGGATTCCTTTACATGGCATCATTTTTCAGTCTCATAATTAGCCTCAAATAACATCATTTCCACAATGGGAGACAACCCATTTATATCAAGGGCACCTCTGTTCTCTAAGTTCAGAATGTCTTCGATATTCATTCCTTTTGCAGTTCTTTGGAAAAGCCATAGTATGGAAAAACTATTTCTGTGTTCAATAGCCATAAAAACACAAAAGACAGTTTGTAAAGATTTGGAAGAATGATAATATCCAGTTAATAAAAGTGGATGGCAACAAGCCCTTCTTGTTGAGTAAGTGAATCTCCATGACCTTCTGGATAACAAAGTGGAAATATGCTTCAAGATCTTTTTAGTGTGTGCAAACCAGAACCAGTTGCTGTTTGGTTGATTTTGGCCCATGACTACTCCATGTGTGTCAGAGTACAGAACTGTGCTCTGTAGTTTTAAATGACTGTGTTTTTTTTTAAGTACATCACCTTTGAAGTACTTCTGGGCAGACTCTACTTTCAACCTTTTGGAATGTACCATTTAAGAACTTCATACTATATTTCTTTATACTAAGTTAATTTAAATTTCTTGGTTGTAAGTAATAGGAAGTAACTTGAATTGACATAAACAAACAAAAATGGAGGGTTGAGTGTTTTCTTATAAATGTACAGAATGATTTACTCAGGACAGAGTTGCAACTGGACCTTAGAATCAGAACTAGGTAATGACAGCACTCAAGATGTACACTTCTCAAGTCTCATACTCTCCTCCTTTTACAACTGTTTCTTTTATATGTACTTGTCTCTTGTGTGTTTTTTTTCCTCCTTGTCATGTCACAAAAGAGAGTTATGCTGATATTAGTGTGAGGTTTACTTGAAAGAGAGATTTTCACTGCTCAAAATAGTGAGGACAAATGCCAACTGGGTCTCCCAGTTCCATTTTCTTGGTTTACAACAACTGAAGTAATTCAGCTTTGGATTGTGTAAGTGAATGAGTCAGCTGAAATGATTTAATAAAGTATGTTGTTGTTGTTATATTGCTTAGTCACCTGCAACTCATAGCAACCCTATCTACATTAGCTTTGAAACCTGCCCTATTCTGAACCAATCCCATAATTTCCTACAGACTTAATCCCATTGCTCCAGTCACTGAGTCAATCCACTTTATCTGGGGTTTTCCTCTCCTGCACTGTCCCTCAACTCTTTCAAGCAAGATGTCCCTCTCCAAGGACTGGTCCTCCCTGGCCACCTGGCCACATGCCAAAACTATGGAGAGAGCTTCAAAATCCTTGCCTGAAGGAAGCAAATTGGTTTTACCCTCTCCAGGACAGAACTGTTTGTTCTCCTGGCAGCCCACCGTATAGTCAACACTCTTCTCCAGCATCATAATTTAAAGGCTTCAATATTTCTACCATCCTTATTTATTGTCCAGCTCTGGATACATAGTAGGTAATTGTGAAGACCATGTTCTGGATCAGGCACACCTTAGTCTCCAGACTTTCCAAGAGAATAAAACACAGTACATCAGTTAAATAACTTTAATCATTATAATCTCTCTTCATATGCATGTTTAGATTTTGTCTTTATTGTCAATTTATTCCTTATCACTAGTTTATTGCTTAAAGTCACTATTGTTTTGTTAAGTGCTGTCAAGTCAACAATAAGTCATAGCAAGCCTTTGAACAACAGATTGAAGCATTGCTCTATCTTGTGGCATCCTCATAAACTCTGCCATACTCAAGTCCATTGTTGCAATTAATCCATCTGCATTGACTCTGTATTTTTCCCAGCATACCATCTCTTTCCAAATGTTGATGCCTCCTGACAAAGAACTCAAAGTATGTGAGATGAAGTTTCACCATTGTTGCCTAAAAAGTTTGCTTGGTTACAAACATAAAGGATGGAGGTTCTAATCCATATAGAAGCACTACAGAACATAGGCCCAGAAATGATGTGTAGAGATTACAGTGAAAAAAGTCCTGTGGGATAGATCTGCTCTATAATACATGGGGTTGGAACAAATTGAAATTGACTGGACATCACCCAACAAGAATAGGGTTAAACCCCAAGCCTAAAGTGATCTAACTGGACCTCCTGTCATGTCAAATGAACTATCCCATATTGGTTACCTCATAATTATAGAGAAGGCAAAATTATGTCATAAAGTTTACTGCTTTGTAACAGGTTAAAGTTTAGGCTTTAAGATGCTCCATATAACTGTGGATATGATTAAACAGGGCCTCTGTTAGACTAGGGTTAAGAAGTTGGGCTGCTAGCTCAAGGGCACAACATTCAAATACACCAAATGCTCCTCGGGGGAAGATGGCCAATCTCCTGTGCGATTTACTGTTTGTCTCACAGGGTTAGTTGTGAGTCAGTTCTGGCTCGATGGCACTGAGCAACAAAACCAGCAACATGACTGGAACTAGACAGTTCATCAATTCCTTTTCTATTTAGCTTTTTTCTCTTCAACTATCTATAAAAAGGCAAGGAGGCTGGAGTTCCACCTAGTCTATAATGTTAATGGTCCTTTTTAGAAAAATTCAAACCATCTGAAAGGTTCCCTGTGGTAGAAGAGAGTTTTGAAACTTCTCTGATTTTAAACAGGGTTAAGAGTCTCTTTTCAATTGTGGGTTTCCTGGAAGACTTGCCCTCATTAATCAGAAACACTCTTCTCTGATTGCTTTTTATTTATCAGTAGTTCACGTTGCCTTGGCAGTAGAAAGTAAGGTTAAGAGCTTAAATGCTGGTGAGTTATAGCTATTTTTCTAAAACAGCTTCATTAATTAATATTCAAAAATTTATAGTTTCTTGCCTTGCTGTGGGCTGATATTTTAATGTTAACACATCTGGGGATGGCTATTTCTATGGAAAGAGAAGATAAAATCCTTACATAATAATAACAATCTCTTTTTAAATACAGTAAAACAATTGGCTATTACAATCCAAAGTCATGAAAATGTTTCTTCTTTATTCACTACAGCAATTTTCCGAAAGACCTTTTGTATTTGCCCTTGAATGTTCATCAAAAGGCTGTTTAGAGAAATGATCCCCCTTTTGAAAAAAATGAGTTCTGATTTAACTGGCATTTCCCTAGTTTTCTTTTAATTTAGCTAAGCAAGTGAAGGTTTAGAATGTTGGTTATTTTGGTGTCATTGAGTTGCCAATTATGGTTAACAGATATTTTGTATGGAAAATTAATTATTGTTTTTATTTTTCCAACTGGCATTCTTCTCCATAGCCTGAACATTTTCATTTTTTTTGGTTTGGGTGAACTTTTCAGCACACATATTCTCCTAATCTCTGTGTGTCAGTTACTGGCAAATATCCAGAAGATGAATTCATTTGAGTAAGCACTGCCAGGGCCTTTTCTGTGGGACTTTCCCCCCACCCCCCATTTCTGGAGAGTTCTGTTCTTCTTGAATGCCCCGTCTGGGAAAGATTATCTTGGCAGAGAAGGGGGACATTGGGAAATAAGAGAGGGCAGCTTTCTGGTTGCCAAGCGGGATGAGTGCCTAAGTGACTTCAGAGAAATGTGAGTGGGAGAAGTGGGAAGTTCAGTTTTTAAGAAGTGTAAGTGAGCTCATTGCTTTCCTTAGATGACTCCAGTCCCATCAAGCAAAGAGGGAGCTTGATGTTCAAGTTGATTAGGTCTCCTTTGGCACAGGATAGGGCCAGGTTCAGATCTGTAGTTTATAGGCTCGCTATGAGTTTTAGTTGACTTGATGGAACCTAACAATGACAATCTTTTGCACACTTCTGACACGTGATTAGCACTGTGTGTCTCAAGGTCATGAATAATAGTACTGAACACGGGTAAATTCAGGATGAATAAATCTCATTTACAGTTCTCCACTTTATCTATCATATCACACATGGCTTACCTTCCAAACCAGCAGAGGAGGGGTTCAGGTAGTAGACACTGGTCCCCAAACCAGATGCAGAAATACTGAAATACGTAAAGGAGTCTCTGATCTTCCTCAGATCCATTAACTAATGTACTATGATCTTGCAGGAGAGGGACCCCCAGGATCTCTATGGATGGTGAATTATCTAATTTGTCAGTGTCTGGGTCATATCAGTTAGTATATATTTTGATTATCACCTCTAATAATCACTGTTCTTTATCATTAGTTCCTCCAACCCATTCACTCACTTAACAAATACAGATTACCTAATATATTCTAGGTACAGATGTCTATGCTTGGGAGACATTAGGCATGGTATCTGATCTGGTGAACTTTTCATTCTAGTAGAGGGAACAGAATTTCATCAACAAATACTCCAAGCCTTTGTTTTTTGAAGACTTTCTAATATCTTCAGACATGACCACAGATGTAGAAGCAAGGCAATTTTAAATAGTGATAACTACTATAAAGTTGTATATATCTAAAAAAAGATCATCAATGACATCACTCCTCCCAAAAAAAATGTTGTATAAAGTATCCTGGAGCTAAGGAGTTACTAGCCAATGAGGCTTCTTTAGGTGGGGGCCATTACTGAGGCCTCCTACAGGAAGAGCATGTAGTAGAGACTTGAGTGGGAAGATCTTCTGGCCCCTTGGACTTTATAGTGTGCTCACTACTTAGCAGGCTGCTCGCTGGGGTGCTATACCATGTGTTTCACATATATTTCCAGAAGCTTAGCTAAGGCGTTCCTTATGGTAAAGGCAGACTTGGAAGAGAATGGATCCCTAATGCTCACACATTTTTACAAGATTGTGCCTGTGTCACATTTGCCAGCATCACTGGATAAAGGAAGTCACATGGCTGAGCCCAGAGACCAATATGGAAAGTAGCACAGAGTGAAATTGTTGAATATGTGGGTAAAGTGAGACTTTATAAAGCTAGGATCATTAATGCAACCAACCTACCATAGAGTTTGTATTTATTTTTACTGCTGTCTTTTTGTTAAAGAAATCTAAATGAAAAGCAAATAAAGCTTATTTTATTCTCCTTTACTATGCCAAGCTACTACTGTAATTTTGGGTGCTATATCTTAACCAAAGCATTAAAAGAAGATGGAAGGAATATCAGAGTCACAGAGCTAAAATAACAGAGCTAGAATAACAGAGTCACAGAGCTAAAAAGAATTGGCTGACACAGAGGACTTTAATGAAATAACATATGAGCAAGAGCCTGTGGTGATGAAGGAAGAAGTTCAAGTTGCTCTAAAGGAATTGGCAAAAGAGAAGGTCCCAGGAATTGACAGAATGTCAATTGACATATTTCAACAAATAGGTGCTCACCAAGTTGTGCCAACAAATGTGGAGGAGAGGACGACACCTGGTCAACTGACTGGAGGAGATCTCTATTTGTTCTCATTCCAAAGAAAGGTGGTACAACAGATGTGGGAATTATTGAACAATATCATTAATCACTTGCAAGCAAGATTCTGCTGAAAATGATTTAAAAAAATGACTGAAACAGCACATCAACAGAGAATTACCAGATGTGCAGGCTGGGCTTAGAAGAGGTTGTGGCACTAGGGATATTATAGGTAATGTTAGATGGATTTTAGCTGAAAGCAGAGAGTACCAGAGGAATGTTTATCTGTGTTTCATTGACTATGCAAAGGTTTTTGACTGTGTGGATCACAACAAACCAGCTAACTCTGAGAGTAATGGGAATCCCAGAACACTTGATTGTGTTTATCTGAAACCTATACTTGGATCAGGAGGCAGCAGTCAGAACAGAAAAAGGAAACACTGTATGGTTTAAAATCGGAAAGTGTGTACACCAGGAATGTGTTCTATCTCCATATCTTTTCAATCTATATGAAGAACAGATCATCTGGGAGACTGGGCTCTATGAGGAGGAATGTGGCATTAGGATTGGAATAAGACTCACTGACAAGCTGCATTATGCAGATGACACAACCGTGTCTGCTGAAACTGAGGAGAACCTGAAGGACTTGCTGTAGAAGGTCAAGGACTGCAGCCTTCAATATGGATTGAAGCTCAGCATCAAGAAAACAAAGATTCTCACCACTGGGCCTATTGGTAAAATCATGCTAGATGGTGAAGAGATTGACATTGTTAACAGCCTTAGTTTGTTTGGCCCCGCAATTGACACTCTTGATAACAGCAGGCAGGAAACCAAAGACTAATTGCATTGGGAAAGTCTGCTATTAAGGACCCCTCCAGAGTGTTGAAGAGAAATAATATCTGTCTGGAGACTAAGGTGTGCCTGATCCAGGCTATGGTCTTTGGAATTACTTGCTATGCATCAGAAAGCTGTACAGTGACTAAGGATTATAAAAGGAGAATAGATGCCTTTGAGCTGTAGTACTGGAGAAGAGACTGCTAAGAGAACAAACAGGTTTGTCCTGGAGAGAGTGAAACCAGGCTGCTTCCTGGAGGCAAGGATTCTGAAGCTCTGTCTGGCATACTTTGGGTATGTTTCAAGGAGGGACCAGTCCTTGGAGAGGGACAATATGCTTGGGAGGGTGGAGGAACTGCGCAAAAGAGGAAGACCCTCTATGAGATGGATTAATTCAGTGACTGGGGTAATGGGAGTGGGTGTGTCAGAAACAATAAGGTTGCCTTAGGATAGAACAGGGTTCAGAGCTGCTGTATGTAGGGTTGCTTTGAGTCACAGGCAACTTGATGGCACATAACAATATTAACCAAAGAATGTATCATTGAACAAATGCAGCTATCTGTTCCTTTTGGTGATGGACCGACCACATTAACTAACATACGGTGCAGCAGTGATATTTTTCTGATGTTCTTTCTTCCAACAGGTATCTTTCTTGATTTGGAGAGAGCTTGGTGTATTTGGCAGGCTTTACTTTAGAGAGAAGTAGTAATCAGATAGGCAAAGGTCAAAATGAAGATGGGTTTCCTATGAAGTACCAATATCCTTAATAGGCAACTCTAACTCTCTCCAAGTAAGTTACTTATTATTAGTCAATTACTTCTAATGTTTTGTCTTGGGTTAAGTGCCACCTGTCCTTCTGCACCTTTGGAGAAGGGGTGGATGACCAAGAGGAGCTGCTATTATTACATTGGCTTCTTTATGGTTCTTCTTCCCTTCTAGTCACTGTGTAAGCTTCTACAGAGCTAGAAACCACCCCAGGGCTTAGCTAAGAAGAATGGCTCTACCTTCACTGTGCTTTCTCTTGTTTCCTGTTCTCGGTCATTCGTCAGTGTGACCCCATCTGCTTTCTATCTAACAGAGGTTTTTGAAATCTGTATTCTACTGAGACTCCAGGCAAACACATGTGTTATTAATCCTATTCACAACTGGCAACCTGTCAAAACATTAATAAACCCCTCCCCAGTCAAGATTAACCCCTTGCTGTTGAGTTAACGTTACCGCAGAGCAACCTCTGACGGAATAGACCTACTGCTTACATAGGGTTTCGAAGACTTTAAAACTTTACGGCAGCAGATTGTCACAGCCTTTCCCCTCAGGATGCTTGGTGCATTCGAACTGCACACCTTTGGCCTTGCAGATAAGTAGTCACACTGCCATCCCTGAGTGATTTATAGCTTCTGAAAATCCTGCTGGAGGACCAACTATGATTTGGTTCCAAGTCTATAGCAGTGAGTTTGAAGGAGTTTGTTCACATTTTAAGCACTTTAGCCACTGTGCCACTATGTTTCTTCAATTAAGATTACCAAAACCCTTAGACTCTAAAGTTAAGGAATAGAAACCAAATTTATTTACAGTAACTTCCACTTTAGATCATTACGTTGTTGAAATAGCCTCTGGAACAAAAATGTATTAATTGTAATTATCTTCTTTCAAATGGCACACATCACACAACTAAGATCTTCTATTTGTCAATTGCCTTTCAGTGCTGGCTATTCCGGGAACAAATTGCTCTGGGAGATTGCAGTTTAACATACTTTTAATGGAATAATCTTTCTACAAAGGTGTGAAATCTATTCTACACCTCTCAAAAACATCTTTAATCTGGCTGGAAAAGGCACATCTACATAGAAGTCGAGATTTTTAAATTTTTTTTTAAATTTCTCTACTGAAAAATAACCTCAAGGAAAAGAGACATTTGAATCCTCTTTGGCCACCCCTCTTTACCCCCAGCAAAGAAATTTCCTGGAGATAAACTGTTCTCAAGCCAATTATTCTGCCCAAGGGATTCCAGACTCCCAGCTACTCCAGGCAAAGTGCCCACCCTGCACCGCTGGCCCAAAGCCAGGAGTTACCCAGAAACACAAAATATTTAGTTATTTGTTCCACCTTCAGACTTTAAGATTTAGGAAGAGTCAACAAGATTTCATTCTTTTGTCTGAAGTTCTGGTAATAGGAACCTAACCTATCTTTTTTTTTTTTTTTTTTACTTTGAGAAATGACTATACACTACATGATGCCATTGTAAATAGTTCTAAATACATTGATAATTGAATATTCTCTTTTCAAACACGGAAACTTCTGTTTGACTGAGTTCATGTTTGACTATTGATTCTTAAAAGATACATGATTCTAAATCTTAAAGCTTAAACAGAACTAATTTAAAAATTTTGAAATCTGTTAACTCCAACTAGTGCGTACTCACTGACTCTTCTGGCTGTGGTGTTGAAACCGATTCATAGTTGATTGACCCTCTCGTGGATTCTAAGAGGCTGTTAACTAGATAAGCAGAAATGGCATTTATCTCCTGTAAAGCTGCTGGTGGATTCAAACTGTCAGAGAGGCACAACATTAGAGTTGGCAGTGCAAATCTCTAGGGACTACATCACACACTTAATTAACCCTTTAGACGTATATCATAGAATCTCTTGGGTACAAATGGTTAAGCATGCAACCATTTGTATAAAGGTAGGCAGTTCAAAGCCACCCAGAAATTTCTTGCAAGAAAGTTCAGTTAGTTAGCCTCCAAAATATTAGAGTTTTGTTAAGTGTTGCTGAATTGATTTGGACTTGATTGCATGCAACATCAATTTCATACTGCAGACATTGATAGAAATCCTTAATTTCTTCATCTTTGTCATTACTTACTGGAGTATCTATTTGAATAATAGCTGTATTACCAAGTATTGCTTGTATGAGTATGGATAGTTTCCTATAACTCACAGGATTGTACTCCAAGATAGATCTTGAAATTGTCCTTTTTTATTATGAATGTTGTGACTAAGAACATCATTTTTCCATTGCCAGAATGGTAGATCTTATGACTGTCTGAGTCAGTGTGGCTAATGCCAGTCAATGTCAGCTCTCTAATGCCTACAATGTCTGACTCTATAAGTTACATTTCATTTTTAATAACTTCCAATTTTCCTAGATTTATACTTTGTATATAAATATTTTCTCTTATTTTTTTTTAAATCTCTCACTTTAAGAACTCTACCTCCAGTACTACCTCTAACAGTGTTCCTCTAGTGCTCATAGCATTTTCAAAGGCCAGTCATTTCAGAAGTGGATGGCCAATGGCAGAGGGTCTAGTATTACAACAGCTGGCAAATTACTTCAGAACAGTCAACTGACAGACAATTGGTGCACTTAGAAGAACAAATTATTAAAAAGCAAATACACACATACACAAATTATAAAATAAGCAGCAACATGAGTCACACTCTCCTAATAGAGCAAACTAACAGATAAATGCCATGCTGCTCAAAACAAACCACAAATATGATATTTTATGTCAATGAAAATTTACAATTGAATTGATTTTTCATATAACCATTCATGTATATTTGTAATCCTTCATATATATTGTCTTTTAATGCTAATTACAATATCTACAATGAAATCACCCTTGTCCCACTTCCTCCATGTAAGTTTCATTCCTTTACTTCTTCAATCCTACCTATTCCGACCATCTAAGCTTTGTCCTTGGACAAATGCTCCTGTTTTGACATTATATGGTTGGTTGGTCTAAAGAGTGAGTGCTTTCCTGGTGGTGGTGGTGGTGTTAGGTGATGTGGAGTCAAGTATGACCTACGGTAACAGTATAAACAGCAAATCTGAAGCCAGTCCTATGCTATGCCGTTCTCACAATCTCTGACAGCCTATTGTTGCAATCACTTTGTCAGTCTGGCTCAAGGTCTTCCTCTCTTTCTGCTGGCCCTCTGCCTTTCAAAGCATGATGCTCCTCTCCAAGGGATAATTTTTACTAGCAACATGCCCAAAGTATGTGAGACAAAACTTTATTACCTTTTGCCTCAAAGAACACTCTGGCTGCATCTTCTCCAAATCTGCTTGTTCTTTTAGCAGTTCATGTGATAATTGAGTAGTCTTCTCCAATGTTAGCGCTCAAAGGTATCAATTGTCCTTCTGTCATCTTTATTCACTGTCTGGCTCTCAGATGCATATAAACTGATTGAAAAGACTGTGGCCTGAGTCATGTACACTTTAGTCTTCCAACTTATAGAATTGTTCTTCAAATCCATCTTGAACTTCTGGCAGTTTTCTGTCTTTGTACTGATCAAGCCATTTTTTCATAATCTTGAGCAGTATTTTGCTCATGTATGGTATTCATTATTTTGTTGGATAATTTCCACATTCTGTCTGGTCATCTTTCTTGGGAATGGAAACAAATATGAATCTCTTCCAGTCAGTCAGTCAGTCAGTCAGGTTATTGTCCTTAATGTTTCCAGGCATAGACTGCTGACTGAGCCCAGGGATGCATCTGTTATTTGAAACATATCAATTGTTATCCCATTGATTCTTGGGATCTTATTTTTAACAAAGACTTCAGTGCAGCTTGAACTTCTTCTTTCATTACCATTAACTCTTGATCAAATTACACTCTTTTGACATTGTGTGGTTGATTGTTTGAAAGAGTGAGTGCTTAATTTTCTGAATTGTATTACTTTAATTGAAAGAAGAATTTAAAAAATTAAGGTTTTATTTTTTCTTAAAAAAAAAAAGTGAGTGCTTCCCTGGTGATGGTGGGGTTAGGTGTTGTGGAGTCAAGTATGACCAATAGCAACCTTATGAACAGCAGATCTGAAGCCAGTCCTACCTATGCCATCCTCATAATCTCTGACAGCCCATTGTTGCAATCACTGTGTCAATCCATCTGGTTGAAGGCATAAATGTAAACATGTTGTTGTTATGTGCTGTCAAGTCCCCTGTGACTTATAGCAAACGTGTACAACCGCCCTAAACCCTGCTCTACCCTGTGCCAATCTTATTGTCTCGGAAACACCTACCCCCATTACCCCAGTTACTGAATCAATCCATCTAATTGAGGGTCTTCCTCTCCTGTGCGTTCATCTACCCTCCCAACTATGATGTCCCTTTCCAAGGACTAGTTCCTCCTTGCAACATGCCCAAAGTATGTAATGTGGAACTTCAGAATCCTTGCCTCCAAGGAGCAGCCTGGTTTAACCCTCTCTAGGATGAACCTATTTATTCTCTTAGTAGTCCATGGCATACTCAATACTCTTCTCCAGCGTCACAGCTCAAAGTTATCTAATCTCCTTTTATCATCTCTTGTCATTGTTCAGCTTTCTGATGCATAACAAGTAATTGCATAGATTATGACCTGGATTAGGCACACCTTACTTTCTAGACTGACATCATTG
>NW_006399802.1:17874834-17875956 GCF_000299155.1 Elephantulus edwardii | reverse complement strand
ATTCAATACTCTTCTCCAGCACCACAGCTCAAAGGCATCAATTCTTCTTCTATCTTCCCTAGTCATTGTCCAACTCTCTGATGTGTAACAAGTGATTGCAAAGACCATGGCCTGTATCAGACGCACCTTAGTCTCCAGAGAGACACTGTTGTCACAAATACCTTTTAAAAAACACAAATGGCAAATTTACATATAGATTTCATAGAAATAAAATTTACTTCATCTCTGGAAGTGATTGTTGGGCCAAGACCAGGCTAGGTGCTAACTATCTAACAGACCATCCATTACTCACATGCAAGTTCCAATTGAGGCTGAAGAAAATTGAAACAAGTGTACCAAATCCACAATATGATCTTGCATCTATTCCATCTAAATTTAAAAATCATCATAAGACTAGGTTTGAAGCATTGAACTCCAGTGATCAAAGACCAGATGAATTGTGGGATGACATCAAGGATATCATCTATGAAAAGTACAAAAGATCAATACAAAGAAATACTAGGGGGGAAAAACAAACCTAAGCAAAATGGATGCGAAGAAAAGATGTGGAAGTAAAGAGCAGAAAATTTCAAAGGGAAGCTCAAGAAGACAAAGCAAAGTATGATAACCAAATGTGGAGGGAACTGGTGCTGGAGAATCAAAGAGAAGAGGAGAAGAGCTTGCTTAGTATTTCCCAAAATGAAAAAACTGAAAAATAAATTCAAGCTTCAAGTTGAAATACTTAAAGATGGGAAAAATTTGGATGATTCAAGGAGGTTCAAAAGAAAATGGAGGAAATACACATAATTTCTGATATTATCTGGTCACTTTATAAGTTTATTTGACTAAAAGTTGAACCGTGACAGTGAGTTTTATTTCAGGTTCTACTCTCAACTAAACCTAGCCTTTTTTTGTTTTGTATTTTTCCCTACACAGTATCTACTGTGACCCATTTTAGAGTCATTAGCAGTGGTAGCTTGGCACTATCTTCTGTCTCAAGGCTGTGGAAATTGAGGTTCACATAGTCCAGCAATATTTTGGACTAATTATTTCAGTCCATCTTTGCTTTGCTTCCCTGTCTTTCCTTTCTTCCATGCAAGGAGATACCAACAGTTGTATCTCTCTCTCTCTCTCTCTCTCTCT
>NW_006399802.1:17870605-17874633 GCF_000299155.1 Elephantulus edwardii | reverse complement strand
TTTAGCAATATTGTGCTAATCATCCTCCTGCTGTATGTTGCCTTCCCTTTCGCCCATCCTAATGTATCTATCATCTATTTACTAATTTTACCCCTTCCTCCTCTCCTACCTTTCCTGGTAACCATTCAAGAATGATCCTTTGGCTGTGTAAACCTTTATTTCTCATCCATTGCTTCTCAGTAAAAATGGATTCATATTTAATTCTTCAGTAGGATTTTTTAATAACGTTTTTATTTTATACTTACAAAGTTTACTTACAAAGTCCATATACATTGTTTTTCACACCAGATCTTTCCCGTTTCCTTTACCCATCCCTTCCTTCACTCATCAAGTTGGCCGTTACCCTATGATTAACCCACTTCTTAAACCCCATACATCCTCACCCCTCTGCTCCTACCATCTCCCTCTTGGATCCTCATACACATTTTATAATAATGGTCTTATATAGTATTTGTCCTTATGAGATTGAGTTAGGTAACTTAGGATAATGCTCTCCAGTCCCTCCCAAATTGGGTAGTAACTTACAAAATAATTGTAAATAGTATAACCACTCTGAAAGGCAGTTTGCTGTTTCCTCAAAAAGCTAAATATAGAATTTCCATATTACCTAGGTATTCCACTGCATGGAATATACTCCAAGAGAATGAGAACTGAGGCACAGAGACCTGTACATCAATGTTCATATCAGCGTAATCCACCATTGCAAGAACATGAAAACAACTCAAATGTCCAACCATAATCAAATGGATTGAGAAAGTATGGTACATTCACACAATGAAATACTACACAGCATACAGAAGCAATGATTTTGTAAATCAGTACTCCAGTAAGTTTGGGGGTGGGTTTTGTTTGTTTTGTTTTGTTTTTTTTTAGCTGATACATGTAGTTAGAACTATAATAATAATTATTACTACGTCTTAATTCTCTAGACAGAGATACCTTAAGTGGATGACTTAAATTTATTTTTTTCCTGTTTAGGAGGCTAGAAGTCCAAATTCTTCTGTCGGTTTTAGAGCTAGTTCTTGTTTCCTTCAGCATGTATAGTAGGCATTTTGCTCCTTGGAGATCTCTATATGTCTTGGTCTTCTCTGGAGTAAAGACCTTCCTAGTGCAGGCGCTGTGTTCAACAGGATGCACTATTCTCCTGACATTTCTTTATTACTGCTACTGAGATCCCTCCTGTCAGCTTGCTTTCCTTCCCTTTCTATCTAATGATACTCCAGTAGGTTTATGAAGGCTGTAAATCACACTGGAGGAGGTTGTCTATCTTTTTGTCATGGAGCCACCGAAGGAACCCCTAGAGATGCCACCTTTGAGTTAGTGTGCAACTCCCTGTGAACTACACTACCAGGGCTTTTTATAACATTGGACAAATGTAATATTTGCCCTTTGGTGAGTGACTTGCTTCACTAAGTATAAGGTCCTCTAGATACAGTCCATCTGCTTATCTGTCCTGAGAAAATTTTGTTTATAGAGTATTTTTACTATTGAATTCTTTGCTGTTGTTTTAGTATTTACTAAGACTTTGATTTTCACTATTTTTTTTCTTTATGAGAAAGCTTATTAAATTTCTTTGAGAGTACCTTATAAATTGCTATTTTATTCCCAAGTCTAAAAATAGTTCAGTTTATTGGATTTGGTAATTTGACTTCATTCCCAAGTGTAAAATATTTTTGCAGCTAGATTGTCCTCACTTATGGATTGATGCTCTGGATTCCTATTTTTCGTTACCTAAGTTTAAATGTGTATACTTCTATGCATGCTTCTGTTTTGGAATGAGGTTGTCATGTATTTTAATTTCCTAATAAAAAAAAGGGGGAATTGTGGAATTAAGTTTCAAATTGTTACAGAATCCAAACTTAAGAGACCTGTTGAAACAGGAAGAATCTCCCAAATCTATGACTCAAAAATTATGTTTAAACCTTGAAACTAAGCATATGTCATAAAGTAATTTTTAAATCTAACAACAGTTTAGCTAAATAAATGTGTTTACTTGTTCATTGAAGTCTTTTAAATAATTCTCTATAAGAGATAAAATACAAAAAAGTAACTCTAAAAAAAAATAGATGAGAAGTGTAGGGAAAGTGAATCTAAATTACTAATGGTCAAACAATTTGGAAAAAGATTGCAAGAAAAGTGACTCAACATGAAAAATGTAACCAAAGGAACAGAAATATACACTTAGAAACCACTGAGTGGGTATATGTTTTGCCATGTATATTTTCACCAAAATAGAATAAAATGGCTTGCCAAAATTTAAACTAAACAAAATCAAGGAAGCAAGAGTAGAACTGACACCAAATGATATGTTTATTTCAAACTTGAATAAAACATCCATTGAAGTAAGTGGAGTATCATTCTATTCACTACGGTGTGAACTCTGCTAAAAATGAAAGCCAGAAAGCAATACCAAGCCAACACTTCTTATTTTAATCAAAGCTCTAAATAGTCATGAGCACACCCAGAAAATGATGGTGTTTATCTATGTCTAGTGTTTTTGTGGTTGGCATTTCTCTGACATAATCTTAGCACTACAGGTAGTTTCTCTTATAGGCAAAATTCTAAGTATGACATATACTTTTGAGAGGCGGTGGTTTGAAAAAGAGAGTAATGACGGCTAGATGTAATTACAGATGTGATGAAACTTATAAGAAAAACTATCCCTGGTAAATCTCTTCGAAGTTTTTAATTAAGAGGGCCCTATTAAGATGAAACTTCATTTCATATACTTTGAACATGTCGTCTGGAGGTGCAAGTCCGTGGAAAAAAGGAATCATGCTGGGAAAATTAGCAGGTCAGGCAGAGAGGAAGACCCTCAAGGACATAGACTGACACAGTGACTGCAACAATGGGTCTGAGAATGACAGAGATTACGAGGAAGGTTCATTAAAGGTCAAGGTTTTGATCTGTGGTCCATAAGGTTCAAGAGTTGTGGGCAACTCAGTGATACCAAATAACAGTAGTAATAAGGAAGCTACTACAAAATTTTGAAGTCTTTTTATTTTCTTTAGCCTTTATTTTTGCTCAAAACTCAGACAGCATTATCTTTTAGAAGATGAAGTCAAGCATCTCAACACTTTATCTATTCTTGTATATTATTATAAATATTTTGGTTTCAGCCATACCTCCATTCTCATCTTATTGATTTTTCAGCTTTTTACTACATGTTATGACATATTGTCAAAAGTTAAATTATTGATGCAGTGTATTTTATGGTGATATACAACAAAATAAATGTTTATAAATGTATGAAGCTGAAGGACTGTACTACTTCACCTGATAGAACATAAAGGAATGGTAAACTGAACTACCTTGGCTGCAGAGATTGGAGTCTGCAAAGACAGAGCAACAGCCTCACCATGATAAGCAAGACTTTAGTTAAGTTGGTGGAATGAGCACTGTGTTCTCTCATCCCGGTTCCTCATAAAGTGACTCATAGACTATGTTATAAAGGAAACATACGTCAGAAATGCAAGTAAGGAATGGAAAGCAGATAACATGGAAAAAGTTGAGGAATTTCCACTATCTGTGGTAGGCTGGGTGAGGGCAGTGTAAGTTCTTACTCTTCTCTTCTGAGAATAAGCAGCATCAGGACACTGTAAGTCTGGACATGTAGAAGATTCAGATTCCTTCCTAGACATGGCATAGAAACAAAGCAGAGGACTGGGCACAGGAAGGGAGAACTTGAAACTAGAATCCAAAGCACATAGTCATGGATGGAGTTAGAAATATGATTATGAAACTTGGTAAAGAAATTTGAGAAAAGATAAAAATATCAGCATGTTGGTGGTATTTATAACCATACTTCCATAGGACATCACCAGAGAGAAGAGAGATAAAGTCAAAGAATTGAGCTGTGAGTTATTTCAACATCAAGAGGCTGAGAGTAAGAGGTAAAAAAGGAAGAGCCAACAATGAAAATAAAGATGAATAGTTGTTGTTGTTGTTGTTATGTGCCGTTGAGTCATTTGCGACTCATAGTGACCCTATGTACAACAGCCCTAAACCCTGCTCTATCCTGTGCCAAT
>NW_006399802.1:17863678-17866430 GCF_000299155.1 Elephantulus edwardii | reverse complement strand
AGATTGTTAACAGCTTCAGTTTGCTTGGCTCCACAATCAACGCTCTTGCAACCAGCAGTCAGGAAATAAAAAGACATATTGTGATGGGAAACTCTGCTGTTGGAGACCTCTCCAAGTTACTGACAAGTAATGATGTCACTCTGGAAACTAAGGAGCACCTGATAGAGGCCATAGTCTTTGCAGTCACTTGATATGCATCAGAAAGCTGGACAATGACTAGGGGTGATAGAAGGAGAATGATGCCTTTAAACTGTGGTGGAGAAGAGTATTGAATATCCAATGGACTGCTAAGAAAATAAACAGGTTCATCCTAGAGAAGGTTAAACGAGGCTACTCCTTGGAGGCAAGGATTCTGAAGCTTCGTCTGACATACTTTGGTCATGTTGTAAGAAGGGACTTGTCCTTGGAGAGGGACATCGTGCTTGGGAGGGTGAAGGGATAGCACAGGAGAGGAAGACCCTTAATGAGATGGATTGATTCAGTGACTGGGGTATTGTGGGCAGGTGTGTTGGAGACAGAGATTGGCACAGGATAGAGTAGAGTTTAGGGCTGTTGTACATAAGGTCCTTATGAGTTGCAGGTGACTTGATGACACATAACAATAATAACAATATCCCTGAACAGGGTACATTTTTCCATTTCTTTAGGTCTTTTATTGTGTCTTGCAGAAATGTTCTGTAGTTTTCTTTTTATAGGTCTTTTGTATCTTTAGTTAGGTTCACTCCCAAGTATCTCAGTTTTGGTTCATTATTGTAAATAGTATTCTTTTCTTGGTTTTCTTCTCTGAGTTCCCTTTGTTACTGTAGGAATCCCACGGATTTTTGCATTTTGTTCTTATATCCTATAACTCTACTAAATTGACTTACTAGCTCTAACAGTTTTTTCATTGAGTCCTTGGGATTTTCTGTGTACACTATAATATCATTTTCAGATAGTGATAGTTTAACCATCTCTTTGCCAATCTGGATGCCTTTTATTTCCTTCTTTTGTCATAATGCCCTAGCAAGCACTTCCAATACAATATTGAATAGAAATGGAGACAGTAGGCATCCTTGTCTGGTCCTGGAAAATGGTTTTAGTCTTTCTTCATTTAGAACGATATTGGCTCTTGGTTTTGCATATACACTTTTCACTATGTTGAGGAAATTATTTTTGTTTTTTATTTCGCTCAGCTTTGTCTGTGTCTTCTCCACGAACAATATATGTAGAATACATAGGTAGCCATCTCATTAAAGATAGGCCTTACATAGTTACAGTTGTAAAGAAAGAAATTATGATGAGACTAAAGTGTACGTGATCCAGTCCATGGTCTTTGCAATTACTTACTATGCATCAGAAAGCTGGACAATGACTAAGGATGATAGAAGAAGAGTCAATGACATTGAGTTGTGGTGCTGGAGAAGAGTGCTGAATATACTATGGACTGCTAAGACAACAAGCAGGTCTCTCAGGGTGAAACGAGGCTGCTCCTTGGAGACAAGGATTTTAAAGCTCCATCTGACATACTTTGGATATGTTGTCTGGAGGGACCAGTCCTTGGAAAGGGACATCATCTGTAGAAAGATGGAGGGACAGCACAAAAAAAAGAAGACCCTAGATGAGATGGATTGACTCAGTGACTGGGGTAATGAAGGTAGAAGTGTCAGAGACAATGACATTGGCCCAAGACAGAGCAGAGTTCAGAGTGGTTGTACTTAGGGTCGCTAGGAGTTGCAGGTCACTCAATGGCACATGTTAGACATATTTAACATGTTTAATGACACATGTTTAACAACATGTTAAAGGAGAGCTTTCCAGACAATTACTTAATGTTCATGAGAGAAAAAGCAGAAAAGAAAGGAAATAAAGATTCAAGTAGAACAGAAGTGATGTTAATAGAGAAGAGAATTTAATAATTTGGTGATATGTTAAATGATACAAGGAAATAAAAAAGAATCATTGGCTATTACAGATATAACTCTCAAATAATTGATTACTATTCTTTCAATTGGAAATACATAAATATTTACAGGATTATGCTGTTTAGAGATTTTGTTTCTTTTTTTCATGTTTATAATCAAAGTCAAAACACCCAAATCTTAATTTATTGCTCAATAAAAATGTAGATATTATAGATCCCCACAGTACAGAAGTAGATGGATGTTTAGTGACTGGTTAGAGTTGAAAGGAGGAAAGGCATAGTGGAGAAGTGTAGGAACTCTAATTTTCTTATCCCTCATAGCCTAGAATCAATGGGTAACTTTTAAAAGTATATCTTTGAAATTTATCATTGCAAATGATGCAATCATTGATGGAGAGGTAACGTAGTCTACATTTTTTTAAGGAATTCATCTTTTTTAAGGGAGATATCATATGGTTCCATCATAAAGACAAAGGTAAGTATATTTGCTAAAATTGCAGAGTTGAAGGATTGGCACCAGCAATGGGTAGTTTTTATCACTTAGTAGGCAATGGCTAGACATGAAGAGAAAAGGTTTTAAATTTATTTGTAACATTCTTGACATATTTTTGAAAAATCATCTGTATGTTTTGATTATATAAATAAAAAACTGATTTATATAATGCTTCAAACAAAAAATGCTGCTGACTTTGAAAGCAATGAAATATTTGAAGGTGAAATACTAACTTAATGTCTTTTGGTTGCTACTTGGGGGAAAAAAAAGATTAGTTTTAAATAAACTAGGAGCCAGGAAATTAAAAGACATATTGCAATGGGAAAGTCTGCTGTTAGGTACCCCTCCAAAGTACTGAA
>NW_006399802.1:17860888-17863383 GCF_000299155.1 Elephantulus edwardii | reverse complement strand
GGGATGGGTGTATCGGAGACAGTATGACTGGCACAGGACAGAGCAGAGTTTAGGGCTATGAGTTGCAAGCGACGTGATGGCACATCATAATAACAACAACAACAAACCTGATAGAGGGTTTCTGTGAGTCCAAAACCACTAAAGGGCAGTGTATAAGTAACCAAGAACATAAACTTTGCCATAATACAGATACCATACTCTAGTAGAGAAGAAAATCATTTTAATATTATAAAATTATAAATATTGATGCAAATGAAGCTTCACTAAAATATATTTGGCACTAGAGCGAAATGTTGACAAACAAAAATAAAGCCGAAGAAATTTATTTCCCACACGTAACATTATTTCAGCAGTAAGAAATCAACTTGTACAACTCTATCTATTGAATAAGTCAATTAAGGGGCAAATTGTAGTCATCTCCATAGTTTGAAAATTCAACATTATTTCTTGATCAAAAAACTTTATAGGAAAAAACAATATAAGTCTAGGTTTTTAATGTGATAAAAAAACTTTTAAACATGTGTGACAAAGTACAACAACTTAATATATAAAGAACTCTACAAAGCAACAAGAAAAAATTACGTTCAATAGAAAATATAACAAAAGCAAATGAAAAAAACTCAATTTCCCCAAAAACATTTTTATAGTGTTCAATCTCATCAGTATTTTTAAAAAAGTAAGTTTAAGCTGTAAGATCAAATTTTTCATCTGTTAACAATGATTAAAAGTTTAATGTTTGGTATTGGTGATGTTGGAAGGAAAATAAGTATTCTCATATGGCTGCAATATATGTATGTTAATAAAATAATTCAAGAAAGTAATTTGTTAATATATAAAAAGCATTAAAAGTATATATGCCATCTGATTTAAAAATTCCATTTCCAGGAGTCATTTCTAAAGACATCACTTATATACAGAAATTAGCAAAAAGATTCCTTATCAAAATAATGTATTTTTTAATACATAGTAAGAATTATACTCTATCCATGTGAGAGAATACTATTATTCAACCATATAAGCAATAGGTATATAAATACATATTGATATAGCATATTTAACACACATTAAGTGGCAAAAGCAAGATGTGAGTAAAAGTATCATCTTGCTTTTGTTTAGAAATACCCCTTTTTGAGTGCCTGTGTAATCTATCCATCTATTTGCCTACTTACCTACTTATCTGAAAAAGACTGGGAGAGTATCCATCATATGTTACTATTAGTTATCACTAACATATGCTTTCTTCTTTTGTATATTATTTTTAAAAATACTGCTTTTGCAAGGAAAAGATATTTTTCTTAGTTATTTGAGTGTAAAGAATATATACCGTAAAACACTAATTCCAGAGTTTCTACATGTATGTTTTAGTAGCATTGATTATGTTGTTTGACTTATAAAACTCTTCCCCTCCTCCTCTTTTGAGTTGTTTGTTGCTTCCTCATGAATATAAACTCATTTCCCTTAGAGTTTGTATGTAATCTTTTTAGTTGCTGTTATCAACTACATTCGAAACAGATAGTTCTTTAAAAAGCATAGCACTTAAAGTGGACCTTTTTTTACTAATTAAGCTGAAACATTGTTCAATTTGATCATTATTTCAGGGGATATTTTAGGTTTAAAATTTAATGATATCTAAAGGTGATGGTTTTAAAGGTTCATTCAGCCTCTGTGGCTCCAGAAAATCTAAAGCCTATGAGAATTTGAAAATATGTTCTTGATTTTCCCCCTTTCAATCATGATTCTTCTATGGAATATTTGATCAATATATTTAGTAATGGTAGCCAGGTGCCATCCAGTTCTGGTCTCATGGAAGGAAGGCAGTTGCTCGTGGAGACAGTCATACATTTTATACAGGTCTTTAGAGAGGGACATCATGCTGGGCAGAGTGGAGGGACAGCGCAGGAGGGGAAGACCCTCTATGAGGTGGATTGATTTAGTGACTGGGGTAATCGGGATGGGTGTGTCAGAGGCAATGCGATTGGCACATGATAGAGCAGGGTTTAGGCTGTTGTACATAGGGTCGCTATGAGTCACAAACGACTCGATGGCACATAACAGCAACAACAACAACATTCCTGACTCTCCTTCCTCTGTTGTTCAGGTGAATAGAGATCAGCTACTATGTCTTGGTTGCCAGTTGCAACATTATAAGACCCCAGGAACTACGCAAAAAACCTTGAGGAGGCATTAGAACCTGGCTAATTAACTGAGATTTCCCATGAAACTGTGAGCCTAAACCTTCAAACAACGGAATCATATCCCATGAGGTGTTTGGCTGTATACAAACAACATCAGCATCTACTCTGATATTTTTTGTTATTGTCGTAAATATATCACATATTTTTGTTCATTCAACTTTTTACAGGTGTATGGCTTATTAACTTTTTACAGGTGTATGGCTTATTGGCAGCAATTAAAAGAATCTACTTGCAACCATACCCTTAAGCAGTGTAACTTTTCCAAGATGCTTTTGTAAAATGTAATTTTAAGGTTAATGT
>NW_006399802.1:17823168-17860586 GCF_000299155.1 Elephantulus edwardii | reverse complement strand
CCTCTACCCTTCCAAGCATGATGTACTCCAGTAACCAGTCCATCCTGGCCACATGACCAAAATATGTGAGACACAGCTTCAAAATCCTAGCCTCCAAAGTGTATCTTGGTTTCACCCTCTCCAAGACAGACCCATTTGTTAATAGTTTGTGTTTTTTTTTTTTAAAAAAATTTAAATGGTATTATCTTTTCCTGTAATGAAATACACAAAATATTTACTTCAGAAAGAATAAATGATCTATAAAAGCGAATGCTTTATGCTGTGGGGTCTCTTAGACAATTCAAAATGGGGACGGTATTTCTACAGAATGTGGCAAAATGAAATCTATATAACAAAAATCTTAATATGCATACTGTTTGGACTTGAAATACCCCTTCTCAAAATTTCCATAGAGAAATAATTATAGATAATATGTGAACAAAAATGACACTTGCAGTATTACTTCTAATAGTGAAAATTGGGGGGGGAACCCCTTACATGTTAAAACATAGGGGATTGATTAACTTATTGCATATCCATAAAATGATTTATCAGTCAGGATTTTTAGAAGAATATTTATGGCTTGTATGATTTATAATACATTGTAACATAAGAAGAAAGCGTTCTTGTGCCCCATCAAAATCAGCCACAACAAAATGCTTTTCAATTCAGGACACAGTCCTAAATTCTGACTTTTTTACTTATGAATTAAAGTGGAGAATAAACACATCCTCCCCCCTGTCATGCCCACAGACTCTGCTCAGGCCTGAAATAAGAGGGAAACCTGACCAAGCCTGTTCTAACCCTTGACAATCTTTTATCAGGTCTCTCAGGCTGCAAATTTAAATGGCAGGAGATTGCCTCATCCTTCTTCCACATTAGCAGCTAGTGGGTTCAGTCTGCCAATATTTTGATTTGTAGCACAATAACCACTAAGTCCACTGTTGTTACGTACTTTCGAGTCAGAATTGACCCAAACCTGACCCTCCAGCAGGTTTTCAGAGGCAGTTAATCACATGAGAGGAGACTGCCCCACTTTATCCTACCAAGCAGCTTGTAGATACAGTGCAGCTGGTGAATGTGAACTGCATGCCTTTGGTACTGCAGCCCAACTTCTTACCACTAGGCCACCAGAAGTAACAACTAATAGGCAGACCAGTAACAGGCACTAGAATTACATCTGGGACAATAAGAACAGTAGAGTTTAGGAAAAAAACTGATGAGTTATTAGGGACGAAGATGAGGGCAGAGTCCAGGGTATTTCTACTTTTTTGTGTGTGTTGATTTCTCAGAGCCTATGAGAAAGAAATGGCAGGTTTTTCAGCAAAGATGATAAATTGTCACATTAACATGAATTGGGAATCTTAAGTAGAACTTTCCAAATGACACTTGAAAATTTGTTTTCAAGAATTTAGATTCCCCTAATGGCCAATTAGTATGTAAAGTAGATTGCTTTCCAGGAGAATCTTGCTTCATGCTATACAAGAAATAAATTAATGTCATTCATGTCAGACTTCGATAAGGATACAAGGTCCTCTGAGAAATCTTGAGCACCAGGAATCTGAGTTCCAGAAGGTTACAGTTGTTTCTTCTAATCATCAAATGTAACAAGAATACAGGGTAATAAACCATGTACAAAGTTGGTAAACAATTCTGTATTAATTCTAGTGCCAATTCAATTAGTTTCTAAAATAAACAAAAAGAATATACACAAACAGCATCTTAAAATACCTCTAGAGTTACAATAACAGCTTCTAAATACTTTATTAATAAGTTGTAGTGGAAGTTGTTTAATTGCCTGGAAAAGTAAACAGAAGAGAAAAAGACACAGTGACTAAAACAGAGGTTTGTGGATGGCAGAGATCACGAGAACAACGCAGGGTAGGCCAAGGTTCCAGTCTGATTCCGGGGTTGCTGTGAGTTGTGATTGACTTGATTCCACTTAACAACTTGAAGTGATTTAATAGTCAGTGGAAAGAAAAACCACTGACAGCCAGATTTTAAACACATGGTTTGAAAACCAAGCACAAATAAAATGATGGTTGTATAATGCAAAAGATAAATAAAAAAAAAGGAAGAAAGGTGAAGAATTTTTAAAAAAGGAGGGTGAGCAGAAAGGTCAAAAGAAATAACGACTAAAATAAATGCAAAGGAATTAATAAAACTTTTCAAAATGCAAAGGGAAACTCAGATTTTTTTTTCATGAAAATGATAAAAATAAGCAAACCCAACTCATGACATATGTACAAAATGAAAAATTTCTGATGACAAAGGAGCACCGAGACAGAAGAGAGAACTGAAAATCACAATAAGAATATAGTCTTGCTGAGTCTGTCATTTTATTCTTCAAAAACCACTCTATCACTAAAGTATAGCCACAACACTGTAGAATAGAACATATTAATAGTGTACGTGAAAAAAATGAAACAAAAACCATACAACTTTCTTTGGGTGATGAGATGATAATTTTCTCCCTCCACTTTTCTTTTGTTTTTTTGTACTTTATCTAAATATTTTACACGAAGATGTATCACTTTCCTAGTGGAAAGAAAAAAACTTTATTAATAATGCAACACTGGATCACATTTCACAATACCGTTTAATACAGCACAATTCAAATCTGCTGTCTGCTGATTCAGGAACTGAGCAGATGACATGTTTCTTCCTGAACAATATGTCATACAAACTTTCCCCATGAGGAAGAATGGTTATCTTACACACATCTCTCAGCCTCTATTTACAATCTGTCCATCTGCTCAAGGAGCCCTGCATGGCCTTTGTTTTCCCTGGGAAACAAGCTGCTGCTCCTGCTTGCTCTTCTTCCTCCCCCGCTGGGTCTTGCTGGACAGGGTCTTGGATCCCTCTGGCTCAGGAAGCCGGAGAGCAGACTGCAGGGATCTGTAACTGAGCGCCTTCAGCCTAGACACCCACAGCCCCCTCTGCTCTCTCGCACATGCGTTCCAGAATCCGGTGGATGCTGGTGAAGCTGGGTCTGTCTGAAGGCAGCCTGCTCCAACACAGGCGCATCAGATTGTACAGTTCCAGGGGACAATTCTCTGGGCAGGAGAGGATGTTGCCGTCTCTCACATAGTAAATGACCTCTTCGTGGGCCATCCCATAGTAGGGCTGCAGGCCGTAGGAGAAGATCTCCCACAGGACCACCCCGTAGGCCCACACGTCAGACTCGGTGGTGTAACGGTTGTAGAAAATCGACTCGGGTGGCATCCAGCGGATAGGGATGGCATCGTTTTCATTAGCCTTGTAGTAATCGGCCGAGTAGATGTTCCTGGAGAGGCCAAAGTCTGCAATTTTCACCACCATGTTCTCACCCACCAGGCAGTTCCTGGTGGCTAAATCTCGGTGGACAAATTTGCGCTCTGATAGATAAGCCATGCCAGCGGCCACCTGCCTGGCGATGCCGAGCTGCTCGGCACAGGAGAGGGGCGGGGGTCCAGGGCTGGAGACCTGCACCCGGGACAAGTCCCCGTGGCTGAGGGTGCACACGGTGTGTGGGGACATGCTGCGGAGGAACTCGTTGAGGTCGCCATAGGCCATGTATTCGAAGAGGAGACACATGGGCTTGCCCACAGCACACACACCTGCAATCAAAACAACGCCACTGTTAGGATGGCCCACTAGACAATCCGAGCCTAACCAGTTACCTGTGGGAGGTAATTCTGACTCGTGCTGACCCCTTCTGTGCCAATGTAGAGGTGCGCTACAGAGGATTTGCAGTGGCTGGATTTTTTGAAAACAAAATGAAACACCAACTTCTCAGCTAGCAGCAGCCAAACGTGTTAGCTCTTTGCATGATTACCATCTTTTGAGTTGTGCAAACATACTTATTCTGAGTTTTTCTCATTTACATAAACTCACTTCTCTCTGAATTTCTTATCAAATTGCTATTGTTTCACCCCAGATAGAATTGTTCATAAAAGAGTCCAATGTTCAAGGCAGATCTTTTTTACTAGCTAAGCTAATACATCAATTTGGCTTTAAGATGACTTCAGGGATGTTTTTGGTTTATGGTTGAAAGATTATCCCTGGGTAATAGTTTCAGGGATAGGTTCAGTCTCCATGGCTCCAGAAAGACTGGGGTCTGGAGAATTTGAAAGTCTATTTATCTTTTAATCATTTCACTTAATTATTACCTTTCTTAAAACATCTTAGCTCCAGATCTTTCCAGCATAAGGTTTCCCTTTTATTATCCTTTACTGTATTACTTATTTATCTTTTAATCACCAATTTATAGATTTCTATCCAGTATTTTAACACTTTAAAATTACATATTATGTCTTCTATTTCTTTAAATATCCTCCACCTACCAAGTGCCTTGTAGAGAAGATTCCAAATAAATGTTTGGTGAATGAATCTTTGAATGGATATCTGCGTTAAGAATGTAATGTTACATGTAATGTCTGCATTTTGGCTTACTTCTCTGAAGAATAATAACTAGGATGCCATATGAAGATTAGAAAGGATAGCCAAAAAATGAAACCCCTAAGATTCTAACATGAAATATTTAGTATGTCACAGTAAAATATTTTGAAATCCAAGTTTTATTATACTCACTTTTAAATATAAAAAGTCTATATAAATAGACTCTTAGATTTCATTCAAGAATGACATTTGCAGATCTTAAAGTTTTGCGATGTTTGAGAGATAGATGGGAGAATTTGCAACATATAAACCAAATGGCATGATTTCACAACACAGTAAAATAGATAACTAGGTCTATTACATTGTGGGCAATTAGGAGAAAAGTCAAGTCTTCATTCAAAAAGAGAAAAATAAGGAATCATGTTCTACTGAATAATTGTTTGCGGAATTAGTGTTTCGTTACAGAGCCTTTAGCAATTCAGCATGTTTACAAGTACTGGAGACAAATCAAAGAAATTACACACATTTCTTTGAAGGGGAAAATAACTTTTTGAACTGAAGTTACTTAGTAAAATACTAGACTTCCTGAGATGAAAACTTTGCAGAAAAGTCTTACCTTGTAATGAATATAAACAAATGCAGTGTGTTACATATATAATCCATGAACAATATGTAATTATTGTTGTGTTTATAAATATCTTATTTCAGAGTTTAAGTACTTTACATATTGCAGTAATGAAGTTGAGAAAGCAGCAAAACAATAAGATAATTCCTTGAAGATTAAATACTTAAGAAATTTCTGGGAGAAGGTTTGATGTTTTCTAATAGCCATCTATCCCTCCCTCCCTTCATCCATCCAATAAATATTGAAATCCTCTAATGAGCCATATGTAGTGTAAGACTTGTTGAGACTTTAAAGAAGAAAAACTTCTGGAAGGAGGTGTATACTTTATCGACCTTTGTAACGGCAAGTCTTATACTGCACTTGGTTCATGACAGTATCTCAGTATATATAATAGACACACTGAGGGAGGAAGGGAGGGATGGATGGATATAAGAAAGCTTCAAACTTCAAGAAATATCCTAAGTATTTCATCTTAAAGTATTAGCTTGTTGTTCTGCTGTTTTCTCAATTGATGGAACAGTGCGTATGAGTCTACAATATTTCATGTCTCTTCCTTTTCTAATATTATTCCAATTTCTATATATATATGCCTACTTTTGTGATTATAAAACCACTACTTCAATACCAATGGAATGAATTTCTAAAATAGAATGCATTTAAGAATTTTTCAATTATTTCATCCCCTTTCATCATTTAAAAAGTTGCTTAATACATTCCAAAAAACTATGAAAGTACTGGAATCATGTCTGAAAAGGTTACTGCTATACTTATCTGAATCAAAATGTTTTGAAATCCTTTGTTTCTAGGACATTGAAATGGATTTTAGATATAGCTATAACAAGTGGTCATATAAATTTGAGTTCTTTTAGGCCAATAAAAATGAGAGAAAACCCTTAGGTGATATAGAAACTTGCATCATCCTGTTGTTGATTGCTGTCAAGTTGAGCACAACTCACAGTGACCCTATTAACAAATGGTCGGAAGCCTTTCTACAACTGTTGTCATTTATCAAAGTTCATAGAGTTTGCACAGGCATTTTGTTTAGGAAGTGGATGCCAGGAAAACTCTTAGTTGATATAGAAACATGCATCATAATAGACATTATAATTGTACAGATTATACAGTTTATGTTCAGTTTAATCTCAGACATTTATACTATTATATAATTGCAAAAATCTATACATGGATTCAGATTCAAGACTTTAAGAAACAATAAAAATGATTCCTCAGTAGGAAAATATTTCAGTCTGGTACTCACTGCAGATCACTGTCAAAGACTTTCTTGATCTCTTTCGCCTAGTGGCTTTGAGCTCTGGTGGCCTAGTGGCTTTTTCTCTCATTGTCATCCAGTTGGAATTAATTCATAATTGACCCTCTAGGGAGTTTTCTGAATCTGTAAATGTCATAGAAGAAGCTTGCCCTTCTTTCTCCCTCTAGACAGCTCTTGGATTTGAACTACTGCCTCTCTGGGTTGGCAGCTCAACTCCTTATTGATAAGATCACCAGTGCTCAGTAGCATGTATTTTCCATGCTTAATAGATTTGAAGGAGCATCTCAAAACTAGTAAAATCACATAAGAAGATGCTCACTGTCACTAGATATTATGGAGAGACATAAAAAAGACAGTGAGATATTATTTCACCCATATCAGAAAGACAACAATTTTTTTAAAAGAAAAGAAAACAGATGGTGGCAAAATTGTGGAGGTACAGAAACTCTTGCATTGATGTTTGTTGTTGTTAAGTACCATCTAGTCAGAACTGACCCATAGTTGACACTCCAGTGGGTTTTCAGAGGCTGTTAATCGCAAGGGAAGAGATTTTCCATCCTTTTCCTGTGGAGCAGCTGGATTTGAATTGCCTGCCTGTTGGGATTGCAGTGCAATATAGCTGCTAAGAATGCAAAATGTTACAACTTCTGGAGGAAATAAAGGAATTCTGGTGGCCTAGTGGCAAGAAGCTGCACTGCAATCCTGAAAGCATGGGGTTTGAGTCCACCAGCTGCTTTGCAGGAGAAGGATGGCAATCTCCTCTCATGCAATTAACTGCCTCTGAAAACCCACTGAAGGGTCAGCTGTGAGTTGATTCCAATTCAATGGTATACAACAACAACAACAACAACAGTGGGAGAAACAGTTTGATAGTTCCTTAAAAAGTTGAACATAAAACATAATTTATGAACAATTTGGTAGGTTGAGGGAGTGTGTGAAAAATAAAACAAAACCAAACCCAATGTACATGAATAAAACACAATTTTAAAAAACCAAGCACAATATAATTCAGCAACCCCAATCCTAGAAGTAGAAATACAAACATAAACATGTATATCAATATTTACTAAAAGACTTTTCACAGTAGCTAAATGATGGAAACAACCAAATTGTCTATCAAATATAAAAGTACAAACAAAATATGGTAAAAATGCATTATAGAATATTATGCAGTATAAAGAGGAGAGAAATAAAGTCCTAATGCATATACATTAATGAACCCAGCAAACATCACACAGAATGAAAAAAGTCATTTAAGGACAAATACTACCTGATCTTATTTATATCAAATAAGCAAATGTATAGAGACCAAAGATAATTAGTGGTTAACGTGGTGGAAGAGTAAAGGGGAAAAGAATTATGCTTAGGGGGAATTACGTTTATGTTAATGGTGGTAGGATATTTTGAGAAAGGATAATGAGAATAATGTACAACTTTAAAAATGTAATCAATGTCACTAAATTGTGAATGTAGAAATTTTTGAAATAGTGTGTGTTTTGCTATGCATATTTTCACTATAATTTTTTAAAAATATGAGAGGGGAGTTTCAGTCTTCCTCTGAAAAGGGAGGGGGTGGAAAAGATAAAAACTGTAGTGATAAGATTCAAAAAAGGATTATTTATTAAGCACTATTATATAGAGGATGGGTGGGAGAAGGGGGGTGTGATGACGTTGGTGAAGGAACCAAGACTCTGGTTGACCAGAGTCATCACTATGATCTGCACTATGTTCCAGAAGCAAAGGAGAAATATAAATAAACAGATCAGTTCAGAAGTGCAGAGGAGGATAAATTTTAGAAAGCCTGTTTTCTGATAAAATAAACACCTTCTCTTATATTTGCATACCTAAGAGTTTCACGATGTTTGGGTTATCAAATTCCGCCATGAGGGCTGCTTCCCTTTGAAAGTCAGCCTGCATATCTGCTGAGGCTTCTTCTTTGAGCATCTTCACAGCCACCATTGTGTAAGGCTCATAGGGAAGAAGGCCTGGAGCCCTGAAACACAAATGCATTCACAAAGAAAGCAGTCAAAGATTAGGAACATTCTGCAAGCTCACCTTTCTAAAAATCATCCACGCATGCAGCCTTTCTCAGAACCATAGATTCAAAACAGGGTACCAACAGTAGCATCCAAGTAATAAAAATCATTGGGATTCTTTTCAACATAGATTATTACTATTTTCAACACTGATTAAAGTTAATTTAATGCCTTGAAGGTAGGTATGTAATTTATTCATCATTACAATAAAGCCTAAAATCACATCTGGCTTATGTCTGATTCTTAGTAAAAAAAAATGTGAGCTTCCTTTTTAAAGTAAACTTTATAGGAAGAATATTACAGTAGGAAGTAGAAGAGAAGTAAATTTGAAAATAAGAGCAAAACATTATTGTTAAAAATGCACAACTTAAATTTCTACTAATTGCTTATTAATTATAAAAATGAAGATACATTTACATTTCTTAGAAATTCTTTTACAGACATGCATTAAAAGATATACTCTCTAATATACAAACCTGCTTTCCAGAAAAGGGAAAATTTTAAAGATTATACAATACAGTTAATTGTGTAAAGTAATTAATTTGGAACAACTGTCATATATTAATTTTAAATAACTACACATTATTGAACTGATATCTTTTTAGACACAATGGAGATTTTTTTACATAGATAATTTTACCTTGCTTGAAAGACTCTTCCAAATGCTCCCTCCCCAATATCTCTCACATATTCAATGTTATTCCTTGGATACTCCAGGCTGAGCAATTTGGGATTCAGAAGAAGTGGCATCCTCTGGTACATGGGGTTGGGATGAAGTCTGTCTAGCAAGAGCTCAGAAGGAAGAGTAGTGAGGGTTACAGCTGCTGATTCTCTGCAGTAAAGATTAATAATGAGCTCAAGGTCAGATTAAAAATTCAATTTAGATTCCAAGAGATTTGTAGTTGCCTTTGAGTCAACTACAACTCATAGTGGCCTTGAAAACAATAGATAAAAATCTTGTCCTAGTCTGTGCCATTTAAGCATCATTTAGAAAGGAATAAAAAAAAAAGTTGTACTAAGCCAATCAAAGGTTCTGCACTTTTAGAGAAATAAGATATTTTGCTTGTTTTAAAGTTAAAGGTGTATTTTCTCGAGAATTTATCACTATTAGTACACTTTGACAATAGTAGTGGGAGTTATTAGGGAAAGAGGAAGGAGGAATAGCTTTTTTAAAAAAAAATTGTTTTGATTTCTCCTTTTAAAAATTATTGTTAAGATTTTACCTATTTTAAACTAAGATATATGACTCTATTTAAAAAAAATCACAGATATTTTGAAAGATATGAGATGACGGCTTAATTTTAAGGCAGGGCAATGATTGGCATTTAAGAGACTGACAATATTATATACATTCCTCCTTCCACAAGCAATTCCATTATTTGGTATGTAGGCCTAAAATTATGGCTATATGTGATAAGTCTATATTAGGATCATACCTTTTCTTATTTTGCCATTGTTTTCGTCTTCGGCAGCAATAAAGAATACTTATGGCAAGAAGTACAAATATTGCAAAGCTGGACATGATGGAAATTATTACAGTCATGGAGTAAGTGGGCGAGACAGAGGAGGACGAGGAGGAAGAAGGCAAATTTGGAATGTCCACACTCGGCTTTGAGGACGTCATTGATGGGAATGCTGTAAGAAAACAATGATCATTTTTTTCCTCATTTATTTCCAAATCTTTAAGAAATAATTTTTGCATATAAGTAACCTATAAATGAAATTTCATTTTTAAGACTACAAGTTTATCTATCAGGTTCTCCTGGGTTATATATCTTTAAAGTCCTATGATAAGAATCCAAAGAGGCCAAGTTGTGAGTGAGTAAAGCTGATGGGATCATTGACTTCTAAAGATCAGACTCAGAGAGAGGAAGTTTTATTGTTTTAATTTTGTATGGTCTTTTTTCAAGACAAGTGCAGATAATGGGCCATGATGCTTTATGCTGCATCCTATAATTTATAACCTTACAAAGAAATAGAAATTACATAATTTATCAAATAAAATATATTGTGGACTGATACTGCAGGCCAGGCCAGGTTAGAATTGAGCTTTCTTAAATATTAATATTTAATATTTCATAAATATTTTTATTTACAAGCAGAATAAAAATAATGGTGATAAAAATATATTAGAACACAAATCAACAGAAGTTAGTTCATCTATAAACTGATATCCTGTCAAACACCAGTTAAGATGGTCAATGCAATATAAAACCAAGGTAAAGCCTTCTTCACTGTTGGAAACCAAAGATGTCATACTCATTCTGTGGTAAGGTGCAAAGTCCATTGTATACCTATAAAAATAACCCGATGCAGTTAAATGTCTGAAAGCCAATGTGTTTCTGCATTAGGCAGAAACTTGTCTGAGAAAAGGAAACACAATCATTTTCCACTAAAACAAGTTTGTTTTGTTTTGTTTTTTTAAAAAAGGATTATGAACTCAGGCAAAGGTAGAAAGCTTTTAAGACCTAATAAGAAGTCCTATTGCATTCAGGCTTTCCCAAGTTTCACTATATTGTGTTTTTAAACCTTCTTGCTAGACTGAGTAAAGACAAAATATACATATCAAATATTTAATAATATAATTGACAACAGTGCTTCAATAGGTAAAAATGAACTCCACAGCATAATAGGAAAGGGTAAATATTCTTTTCAAATACTCATGGACTACTGACAGATACAATTATCTATCAGGCCACAAGATAATTCTCACAAATTTAAAGGGCAGAAATGATCCAGATAGATTCTTAAATAAAAATATAATTCACAATAGATTAAATAAGACTCAGTAGGACTTTAAAAAATGAGAGATAATCTGATTATTTTGATCAAAGAATAAAAATTAACTCCAGTTATAGATTAGAAAGTAACTTTAAGATACTGTATGTGAAAATTGGTCAAACTATGTACAAGGATAAACTCAAAGTCGTTTCTGACCCATGGCGACCCTCCATTGGCTTTCGGAGCTGTAAATCTCAATGGGAAGAGACTGCTCATCTTTCCCCCTAAGAGCGCTGGTGACTGCAAGCTGATAGAGAAGCAGTGGTTTGGTTAACAGTGTAATTTTCTACATACTAAGCCTGCAAAGAGTCATTCACAAAAGGACAAACGTTACATTATCCCAAATTATAAAAAGTTTCTAGAAAGGCTTAACCATAGAAAGAAACTTTCTGTGATTTTTACCAGGATTGGGAGGGAAAGGAGAGGGCAGGAAAATTGGTAATTAGGCAATATACCCATATTAGACGTGATGAAAGGAAAGGCAGGAAACAATAATAGGGAGAATCACAATATCACTAAAGAAAGAGAAGAGACAGAGGTTTACAAGAGTTACAGACAACAAAGGCAAACTCTATTACGTACACAAACATGTATGTATAACAATCTATGAACAACTAGATAGAGACAAGACATGGGCAGAGATGGAAAGGTGTATGAGACTACACATTGGGGGAAAATAAGGTCATATATGATTATTGTTTTTGTTGTGCACTGTCAAATCAGAACCAACCCATAGCTGACCTTCCCATGGGTTTTCCGTTACAGTAAATCACATGGGAGGAGACTGTTCATCCTTCTGCCATGGAGTAGCTGGTGAACCATATGCCTTTAGAATTGCAGTGCAGTTTCTTACCACTAGGCCACCAGATTATGCAGATATTTTTTGGATCATAAATAAAATGACAGGGACATATTAATTACCAAATTTGAAAAATTCAAAAGCCCAAATGTAGCCATAAACAAAAAAATAATTTTAAAAATTATTATAAAATTGTGAGTACATTCTTTCAATAAAAAAGATTAAATCTCTATTATTAGGGCTTATTTCCATGAAATAAAACACAAACACCAACTCTTCTTGGCATTATTATAATGTTAATATTACAATCTGACAAAGTTAGAGCAAAATAAAACTGCATATACACATCATAAAACATATATTTAAAAATTTTGAAAGTAAATACTAGGAAATTGGCTATCATTACAAAGCAAGAGAATAATGATTTAACATGAAAATTTATTAATATATACATCATATCCAAGTAAAAAGAAAAAGAACTCACAAAAACAAAAAAAAGTAAAAAGAAAATTTTTATCTCAGCAGGTGCCTAAAGCCATATGACTTTAAAAAGCAGAGATTACATTGGCACACCTGTGTTTGATTTCTTAGTCCAGAAGTGGACACAGGGATTTTTGCCAATGGCTAAGCAAGTAGTAGTTTTAAAAATCTGTGGAGGTCAAGCTTGGTTACCACTGAGACTAAAGCAAACACCTGGAACAAAATAACATGAGCACAACAGCAAAATCATGCATGACCACTGACAGTATTTAACAAGTGTCAATGAAGAATCAGGTTCCCAAATACCCTCTTGTGACTGGTGAAAAATCTGGGCCAGTTATCTTTGAACTAAAGTTTGAAACAAATTTCTTAATCAAATCTAAGGTGAATGGTGAGGGCTAGTTAAATTGAAGAGCTGAAAATACTGTAATAATAATGTAGCAGTGATTACTAAAAGACAAGTCGCTCTCATTCTTATTATTGACTCAGGTGACCCTCCAATAGATTTTTCAGACTGTAAATTGTATGAGAGGAGACTTCCCATCTTTTTCCCACAGGGAAGCTGGTGGGTTGACAGCATAACTTTTAATGCACTAGATCACGAGAGCTCCCTAAAAGCTCCACCAAATTGACTAGTTTTGTGTCTGGATTTTATAGTGCAGTGTTATACCTAAGTCATATGTTAGGGAATATAATACAATTTCTAAAATAAGAGATCTAATATCATTAATAAAGAGGTAATTTTCCTGAGAAATATCAGAAAGTTAGAATATAATGATGGGTTAAAAGAATAATCCATACGACTAAGTGGAATTTATTTCAAAATACAAAGATTGGCAACTTCTGAATAATAATTTTGTTATATGGCTTTAAATGTGTCTTCCTTTCAGGATAGTTTTGTTTCTTCTCAGCTATTACTTTCCACATATTTATACTTACTTTCTAGAGTTCTATCCATCTCTCTTTGGATATCCTCTTTCCTTTTTATCTTTTCTCTCATAAATTTTCTCTTTATCCTTTTCCTCTGAACCTCAAGGGAGTTTTAGTCATTCATCCATTCATCCTCATAGTAATGTACTCATTAAAGTCAACTGATGATGGTGGTGTTGGTGGTTGTTAGACGTTTTCAAGTCAACCAGGAGCCAGTACCATCTTGTGATCAAGAGATCTGAACCTTGCTCTATTCTGTGCTGTACTCACCATCTCTGATATACTCAAGCTCATTGTTTAAACCATTTTGCCAATCTATCTTGTTGAACGTTGTCCTCTCTTCATCTGGCTCTCCATCTTTGCCAGCATGATCTTCTCCCGAGGACTGGTCGCTCCTAACAATGTGCTCCAAGTTTGTAATTCAGTTTCACCATCCTTGTCTCTAAGGAACATCTCCTGGTTGCACTTCTTCCAAAAGACTTGTTTATTATTTTGGCAGTCAAATGGATACTCTGTACTCTTCCTCAACACTATAGATCAAAGACATTGATTCTACTTCTGTCATCCTTCTTTATTAACTTCCAGTTACAAAGGAGGCAGTTGATAATACCATGGCTTGGATCGAGTATATCTTTGTCTTTAAATTGGCTTAAATGCTCTTTAGTACTTTATACAAGGAACTCTATAGTAACATGACACATCTGCAATTAAGTAGTTAACTGAGAAGCAAACTTGTTATTTTGTGCTGTTGAGACAGAACCAACTTATAGCTGATCCTCCAGAGGGTTTTCAGAGGCAGTAAATGGCACAGGAGGAGATTGCCCATCTTTCTACCTTGGAAGCTAGTGGATTGGCAGCTGATGGATTGGAACTGTATATCTTTGGGATTGCAGTGTATATTCTTATGATTAGACCACTAGAGCTTCCTAAAAGCAAACTAGTAAACATAATTTTTATGAACTAGAAGTGTTATTAGAGTGATCGGAGCAGGCAATTTTGAATAGACAGGGGCAACACAATCTCCATTTTTAGGCACATTGGGTAAGTTTTCTAGACTAAATATTTGTAAGTTTAATATAAAACTTGTATAGTCAATAACCAGATGAAGGTATGATTACATTTAACTTAGGGAATATACTCTTGATCATATGTTCTGGGATGTGTTCTCAGGTAAAATGATCAGTTTGTGATACTTGGAGTTTATCTTGTTATCTGTACCAAAGACTTCATAAGTATTTTAAAAGATTAAAACACTAGTTTATTTGTGTTGCTAAAAATACTTTAGAACTAATGTAAAAGACTCAAACACAATGTTTTTTTTAAAAAGAATTTACTACTGTCTAGAATAAACCCTCAATAGTATGCTTTCAATGAATGTTTGAATTGATGAGTGAGTAAATGAAGGATAAAAAAGACCATAATCCCCAATTAAAGGTCCAATTGAAATGAATTTTGACTGTTTATATCACAAAAAACAACAAAAACAAACCCCATTTCTTTTTTCATTCCTTCAATTTGGGAAAAATTTGAGAATATTCAGAAAGACATTTAGTATTTTCCATAACTGGTCTTCATTATATCAAATGACTCAATTGGAACCAATAACATTCTTTCTTTTAGTACTTTAAGTCTTAGTCCTTGAAGTAAGCTGGTAAAATCAAGTCTTCTCAAATATTCAGGGCACTTAGCCAAGCGCAGAGGAGATTAGCTTTGGAATATGTGTCTCAGGAAGTGAATATGACTTGGGCCTTAGAACACTCAACATAGAGGAAGTTAACTGACATGAAAGACCTTTTCTAATTTTACTCTGAAGATTTCTGCCTTCTGGTAGTTTCAAGTGCCATTTCACAAATGTCAAATGCTAGGACACTCTTCTTGAATTAATTCCTCGAGACGTTAAATGACCTTTGAAAAATCATTTGACTTGACACTATCAATTTTATACTGGAAATTAGCTATGTTCAAAAACTATCTTCTAAAATGGATGTTAGTTGTTCAACTTGAAAACTGTGGATGGCTCAATGAAGAAATAAAAATTTGTTTCTGGTCTATAAATAATTAGATACTATAAAAATAATGAATGCAAAAATCAAAAGATGACGTTTAAAGTTTGCCCTATTTCAATAGACACATAAGAGTTGACATGGATGGATAACCTTGAGGTGGGAAATAGTTTAACATCATCCACCACATATGATGCCTTCTATGGCCTAAACACAAGCTATAAGCTACAAGCTGAGACATCCAACTATCCTCCTTCATGGTTTGCCTGGGACAGTGGGAGGCCTGGCTGAAGGCGAACATTCTGTTCTGGACATCATGAAGTATGAGTGTAAATATGCATGCATGACTCCAATTACAAACACATAAGGCTCCAATGGCACAAACAAAATTACTTACTTGTTAGGTTTTCTTTTCTATAATCTGAGGGGGAAAGGATAAAGATTTGTTTTAAATACGCATTCAGATATGGTATATATTTTGTGAGAGTGCTAAGAATGTAAGTTCTCTTTCAGCTTTAGTATACAACTGGAAAACATTCTTTGCATTCAAATATGAAAGGGTTGCTGCTTGGAAATTAAACCAGCTGTTAGGGATAACAACACAGTTCCTTACGAGCAAAATTTATTAAAGCAACATGCAGTGATTGTATTTTGCTTGAGGAGGTCAGCATTTTCAAACATGTGGCTTATTTTTTCATGCTTAAAAATCTACTTCATTGTCTAAGCAAGAGGACTGTATTCCTTCAGTTCACTCCTATGACAAAATAGGTGATATTCTTAGCCATTTTACTACACATTCCAGAAAAATGTTATAAACACTCATAAATCCCCTTTTAGACAAGGTAAAATCTTAAGCAGCAGTTAAAAGTGCTTTTTAATTTATTTTAGAACGAGTGAAATAGAATCCTTGTGCTAACCAGTTTAATTAGGATAGCATAAAGATTCTGCTGTTAGATGACTAAGGAAGGCAGAACTCAAACTAAAGAACCAGAAATGCTTAGAAATGTTAGCATTGGAGCTTTAAGTCTACACTTTAGTGTCTTCTAAATGGTAAATTTTTAACCTCTAAAGTCTTGGGGAAATTCCTTTGTTACCTAAATATGGCAGTCTGGTACAGGACTTGGGGTCCCAGTGCATGCTGGGAAGCGTACTGCATTCTGGCACAGAAAGCATCTGCATCCCAGATCTGTAGAGGCCTCTGTGGGTCTTTTCTTCTATCGCCAGCCATTCTTTTGCACAGAAGAGCTCTTTTACTGCCAGGCAATACTCTCTAGAATTTAAAAGGAGAATAAACTTGATGAATCATCTTAAAATGAAATGCAGTGGGTGGAGCTTAAATTTTGTATTTTCAAAACATTATTGTACTTAATTGTTCTACTAGGCCACATGGGGTGCTAGGAGTTACACGGTCACTATATAGGGGACCTCACATCATAATCAAATGTCATGTCCTTAGTTGCCATCATGGTGATCCCTGTGTTAGATAGGGTTTTCTTAGCAGAAAATGGAAACAAGAACCTTAAATTGTCAGCTATAATTAAAACGTCTTTTTTCCTTCGTGACTTTTTCTTATATTCTACTTTATACAGAATATTTTACTTGTGTGAGTGTTGTCATCATAGAACCACAATGACTGCCACCTAAAAAAACTATAAAAATATATTTCTAACCTATTTAGAACTAGTTTCAACCAGGAGTCCATAATGTTGAGCTTATTCCAGCATAGAACTAGATTAACACCTGAATGTAACTACACAATCATTATGATAATTTGAGTGTTTATTATAAAATATATTAGTAGTAATAATAAAGACAGTGAGGATCAGGTAGAATCTGTCTTCACATCCTTTTAAAGTGTGTTTACATATATTTATATATACATACATACAGCAAAGAATAACTTAAGAAGAAAGTAAAGAAAAGAATTATAATCACATCTGAAAGACATAGGGTTGAAGAATCAACAGGGGAAAAAAACATTGGAACATCTCAAACTGAAAGAAAGTTCAAACCCAATTTTGAATTACTGAAGAATTCTATATGCAGAATATTGAACAATGCAGGAAGCATCAAAAGAAGAGAAAAGGAAAACACTTAGTCATTGTACCAAAAAGAACTGGTTGACATTCAACTATTTCAGAGGAGAATATATGCTCAAAAATTGATTATATTAAAACTTCAGGTATAATGAAATAATTATTATTATAATGACAACAACAAAAAGAATTGATGATATTTTTTTCCCTTTTTTTTCTATAATTATATTTTATTAATTTTCATAAACATTTACAGAGATTTTGGGCTTCCACTCATTCATTGTTGCACTATTCTCTCTACCCTCCTCCCAGTTTGTTCTTGTCCAAATGCCACAGTGCTTGTCAAAGCCAGTTCTGATTAATCTTCTTTGTCAGTGTATCCTTTGCCATTCCCTATCACTCCTCCCTGAGAGAGACTTCACCCTGAGTCATAAGGAAAAGGGGACGGCGTATTCTCTTAGCTACTTCCTGCTGAAAAGGGACGCTGTGGGTTTCAGGGTGAAGATCTTCTCTCACTACTCTAAAGGGCCCCTTTGGCAGTAGGAAACACATAGACTATTATGGAGATTGATTTTGGAATTTAGATGCACTCTTATTGATTGTGCTTGGCTGTACATGTACATATCCTTGAAGATGTATCATGAGGGTGTTGCAACCTAGAAGACACAAATTTGACTAACAAGTTATAAGTACATGAGTCCAAAAATTATGGAAAAGTAAAAGAAAAGATTCTTTCATTGTTTTACAAACCCTCCCCCAGGTCCCCTCCACCATGCAGCCCTCGCTCTAGTCTCCTGTGATGACAGAAATACCCAGTTACATCTCTCTTTTAAACGGTTCTCTCCCTCCTCTGTTTCAGTGCAGTATACATTATTGAACCCATCTTACTCAGTCTCTCCCCAACCCCAAGGACAGTCCCATTCTACAACAGTGGCATCATGTAATATTTGTCCTTTTGTGACTGGGATATTCCACTCAGCATAATGTTCTCCAGAGTCAACCATTTTGAATAATATTGCATGAGTTCCTTGTTTTTTAATGCAGCATAGTATTCCATTGTGCGAATATACCACAGCTTCTCTAGCCATTCGTTTGTTGATGGGCACTTAGGTTGTTTCCAACTCCTTGCTATTGTGAACAAAGCTGCAATAAACATGGGTGTGCATATATCTGCTTGGATGTCAGCTATGGTCTCTTCAGGGTACATTCTGTGGAGAAACTGGAACCCTGATTCACTGTTGGTGGGAGTGTAAAATGGTGCAACCCCTGTGGAAAGCAGTATGGCGCTTTCTCAAAAAGTTGCAAATAGAGATACCATTTGACCCAGCAATTCCACTACTGAGAATTGATGATATTGAAGAAAGAGATTTAGGCTGCCCTGATGGCATTGGTGAAATGCAAGGCTCCAGGACTTGATGGCACCCCAATTAGCACACTACAACAACCAGATGTGACACTGTGAGCACACATTTATTTTTGCTAAGAAATTTAGTAAATAGCTACCTTGAATAATCAACTGGTGGAGATCTGTATCTGTGCCCATTCCAAAGAGAGATGGTCCAAGAAGATGTAAAAATTATCAAACAAAATCAATACTGTTACATGAAAGTGAAAGTTTATTGGAGGTAATTAAAAAACAGCTGCGGCTATCTATCAATAGAGAACAGCCTGCCATTCAAGCCACATTCAGAAGAGGAGGTCAAATGAAGAATATTATGGTTGACATCAGATGAATCTTAGCTGAAAGCATAGAAAATCAGAAAGATATTTACCTGTGGCTTATTGACCATTCAAAGGCATTCAACCATATGGATCATAATAAATTATAAATAACAGGGAAGAAAGGAAATGCCTAATCACTTAATTGTGCTCATAAAAGCTGTACACAGACCAAGAGACAGTCTTTAAAATAAAAAAGGGACTATTATGTGGTTTAAAATCAGTTAAGGTAGATATCAAGGTTTTATCCTTCCACCATACCTGTTCGATCTGTATACTGAGCAAATGCACTAAGAAATCAAACTATATGAAGAACAACAAAGCATCATAATTGGGGGAAAAGTATTAAAAATTTTCAACATGCACATGACACAACATTACTTCCTGAAGGGGAAGAGGACTAGAAGCATTTATGGATGAAGATCAAAGGCAATAACCTTCTGTATGTGTTGTACCTCAATATGAATAAAACAAAAGTCCTTAAAACTGGACCTATAAGCAATATGATAAACAAAGAAAAGACTGAAGTTGTCAAGGAATTCTTGGATCCAAATTCAATTCCCATGAAAAAGGCAAGAGACCTAATGGAAATGTATTCTAACCTTTTGAGTAAACTAGTATAAAATAAAAATTTAATTTAAAAAAAGAAACCTAATGATATATTGCATCTCAGTATCAAGAAAACAAAAATCCTCACCATTGGGCCAATAGGAGCCCGCTGGAGAGTCAGCTATTGGTCAGTTCTGATTCTATGGTGCACACTGGACTGATAGGTAACATCATGATGGACAGAGAAAGGACTGAGACTACTTCATTTTAACTTGCATCCGCAATCAATACACTTCGTCCTAGCAGTTAGGGGATCAGGAGACGTATTGCACTGGGAAAGTCTGTAGTCAGGGACCTCTTCAAATTATTGAGGAGTATTAGGGAAGAGTTAATTATGCCATGCACTGTCAAAAGAACAAACAGATATGTCTTGGAGAATGTGTAGCCAGAGTGCTCCTCGGAGGGACAGATGATGAAGATTCAGCTCACGTACTTTGAGCATGTTGCTAGGAAAGGTTATTCTTTGGAGAGGGACATCATGCTTGGGAAGGTAGAGGGGCAGCAAAAGAGAGGAAGAACTTTTGACCAGAATTAACAGAGTAAATGCAGGAATGTGCTTATGTTTATTAGAGATTCTGAGGATGGCACAGGATAGGATTCAGGTCTGTTGCTCACAGGGTCTCTAGCAGTTGTACTTGACTCAACAATAATTTAGTATCTTCCATTTTAGACAAAAGGGAGCTGTTGCCTTTACTACTGCACATGACTGCTTCTTTTGAAAACATTACTTGCTTGCAGACAAACATAGATTTAATTTATTCATTTGAGTATTTCTTTTACCTGCAGATGGGCTTGGGAGTAGGTACTGCTCCAGGGTTACAGTCTTGGAAGACATGGTTACACAGCAGAGCCTCAGCAGCTGGCCTGCAGAGTGGACTCACTGCTTTCAGTTCAGTCCAGCCTGTGTGAACCAAGAGCTCTTGTGCTTCCTCAGGGTCAGCATAGGAAGTGTTGAAGAAAACAAGAGCATCTGTGGCTAGGACGGTGCTGCACACTTCTCCTCTGTACTGGGCACAGTAACCTTTGTTATCTTTCTGTGGTTTGCTGAAAGAAGCAATGAACAACATTCCCAATCACATGCTATTTCTTGGCTCTCAGTCTGCTATCCCCATGCCCCTCACCCACAGTTTTCACATCTGCATCACAGAAACAGAAGAGAATGATACTAGTTAATTGGTGAGGAAGCTACATCTGAATTTTGTCTTCATATCCAGCTGCAATTATAATTATCTCTAGTTCCACAAGAGAGCTACTATGAAAACCAAAATATGATAATAGATGTGAAAAACTTTGTAAACTATCAAAGACTGGATAGATTTGGATATGTTTATAATTTATGTTAGAAATGAAATGTAATTGCTCTTATTTAAGCCACCCCCCTCCTTTCTTGCAAATAAGCTGACAGAGCAGTAAATAGAACTAAATGCATATTCATCCTGACATGACAAATGATGGGGCATGATAATAGTTACCCTGCCCCTAAAAGCTCTCAGCTTTATAAAGAGCTAGTTTATTGACATGCTGCAACAGTTAAGTACCTGACTTTTGTAGAACAATAAACATTCTTATATTCAAAATCATTAATTCTCATACTTATCCCCACATTCCATTAAATAAAGCCATGTTGGGAGGAGAAGACATAGGCTCCCAGAGAAGCTAAGAAGCATCTTTAATTGTTCTGTGGTGTCATCACATGCTCTTGGGAAAGTCATTTAGACACATAGAGCTCTAATGTTCTAATCTCTAAAGTGATACAAATATACCTACTTCATTTCCTAAACAACATGCCTCTGGAAACTCTATGAACTTTGATAAATGACTCTAGTTATAGAAAGGGTTCAGGCCTCTTATTCATAGGGTCACTATGAGTTGTGTTTGACCCAATGGCAATCATCAACAGCTACTCTTAATTTAGGGAGCTCTGGTGGCCTAGTGGCAAGACGCTGTGCTACAATCCCGAACCCATGCAGTTCAAGGCTACCATCAGCTCCATGGGAAAAGGATAAGCAATCTACTCCCATATGATTAACTGCCTCTGAAAACGTACTTGGAGGGTCAGCTACTACAGGTCAGTTCCAACTCTATGGTACACATCAACAACAACAACAACTCACTGAGGAAGCTCTGGTGGGTTAGATGTATGAGACTGTGCTGCCAATACAAAAGTACATGCTTTAAATCTACCTGCTGCTCAGCAGGAGAAAAATGGGGCAGCTTCCATATAATTAACTACCTCAGAAAACCTGCTGGAGGGTTAACTATCAGATGATTCCAACTCAGAGATACTTAGCAACAACAATACAACTTATTTATCAACAATCTCATCCAACATTTTACATTTGTGACAATATCTATTTTGTACTTTAGCTATATCAACTGGTAGTAATGGGCTTTGAAGTGTGATTCAAGAGTTACATTGGCTGTGATGATAAGTTGTTGTGTGAACTTGACTGGGCTGTGATTCCTGGTGGCTTGGCAGTAAAGCAATGATGTTGTCCTCCTCTGTTTTGCAATGTAATATGTTTATCCTTCAGTTTCACATAATGACCTGATCTTTGAAACCTAGCCATATTAAGAAGAGAGAAGTGGGTGTAATTATTTTTAATTTAGAAAATAAAATGCTAATAGTGTAATGTTAGTGGGAGAATTGTGAATTCAGTCTATTATGAGTAGTGATGCTAAACTAAAGGGCTTGCTTCCTAGGTGATTCAAATCCATCAGCAACTCTGGCTCTGTGGCCATGAGTTTGAATTGTTTGAGCAAAAGAGCAATATTTTAGCTTACAGGATAAAACTAGAGAGGACAAAGAAAGACTGGAAAAAGGTGCTGATCGTCCCTTATCATATCTTCCAGTACTTACTCATTCTAGTACTTACTCATTTGTTCTTTAATGGAATGCTGAAGTTGTAATTCTATTTTTTACCCTTATCTGATTATATTTGTTGAGCATTTATTATAGGTAGGCACTGTGAGGGGACTTGAATACATTTTTATGCCTTATATCAGACCTAGATCTTTCACCATGTTGGAAAGCTCTCATCAAGGCACATTTTTATTTAGATTTGTATGAGGCAATGATGAGAAAATACTCAGAAATAGCCTATGATCCAGCCTCTTAGGGAACCCAGTTTATGATGATAGTACAAAAGTTAGAAGGAACCCTGGTGATGCAATGATTAAGCACTTGGTTAGTAATTGAAAAGCTGATGGTTTGAACTCACCCAGCGGTTCCTCAAGATAAAGACCTAATGATCTAGTTCCATAAGGATTACAGCCTAGAGACCCTATGGGATAGCTGTACTCAATCACACAGGGTCACTATGAATGCAAATGTGACTTAATGGATCTTAACAATAAGGAATGTTAGAAAATAAGAATAATGCATTTTTTATAAAACCAAATAATAATTACAACTAAGAAATAATAGCTCATCCTGGTTTACAAAATAGTCTCACATGTTGATTACATTTTTCAATAAAAAAGACAACACAAATTAGAACAGATGTATCTTATTTCACTTAAGAAAAAACATGCAATATGTAAAAGTAAATTGCTCTTGCCAGTATCTCTGAGAGGGCAATTATTTATCCAGGCTCTGCTGTCACATGTTAGATATTAAATGGCTTTCTTTGTCACTGTTTTACATAAGTATTTTTAAAGATAAAAAATGTGACTTTTTCTTTAATTATGTAAGAAAAAAACACATTAAAAAGTGAAACAAAAATGTGAACAAAAATAGCCTTTTTATAATGAATAGAAACAAGTAACAATCAATTCTTCTCTCCAGAATTTTTACCCTGCTTCTCCTAATAAAATCCCTAGAAAATGTTGAAAACAACTTCAGTATTAAGTATATTGTATCTTCATCTTTTCTGAGCATGAACTAGATAATTATAACAGAAAATCCTCGAAGTTTAGTAGAATACTATTTCAAAAGAAATGAGACTAATCTTTAATTTGAAATAGTTTCATTTTGGTTCTAATTTAATTCTAATCTTAAGAGCAGTGGCCTGTGAAAACTTCCATGAGATCTAGATTTTTAACCATGTTAAAATGGCTAGGAAGAGTCATGGCACCAGGAGAAAGCTGTACAACCATGCGATATACCATTTCTGAAAACTCACTGGAAGGTCAGCTATGAGTTGGCTCCAATTCTATGGCACATAAAAACCATTTATATATAATTTTTGTAATAACTAATGAAGGTTATTATTCTATTATTAACTACTTGGGGATGCTCCCCGGGGAATGGAGGAGCTGGCATTGGGAGCACATCTGTACTCAACAACCAAAAAACAAAACCAGACTGCTTGATCAGTTTGAGTGATTGTACAATTATTCCCTTTCCCACATTTTCTCTCCTTTTCTGGAGAGACTTGTAAACTCAAATTTTACTCTGAGATCAAATTTTAGAAGCAAGGCGTGGAAGTAGATGGCCATTTTGTTTCTCAATCTCCTAAACCTATCACTTAAAAAGAAAAAATTCTCAGCAAGAACTAGTGAATGATATGAATGCAAGGAATTTCCAGAATCTCTTGCTGTCTTCTGCAAAATGATGAGACTCATCTGTATCAAAAAGTGGTGTTTCTCCAAGAGCAATTCCTGGACTGCCGATGTAGCAACACTTAGAGTAGGGGGTTGTGTTGTTCATTCCAGCAGTCAGACTGAGGTCACAGGGATCAATTCACAACACATTGGCGAGTTTGAAATGATCTGCGAGACTCTCTTCTAAAAATGCTAGCAAACCCTGGAGACAGAGCTGGTCCGTCCCTCCCTTCCTGGCAAACAGAGCTTAGCTGATCTTCCTTTTGTAAAGTTTATCTTTGTGGAGACTACAGTGAATATTTGATTGGTTTGTTTTGGGGGTTTTTTCCTAACAGAAAACTCTCCCTGGTAAAACAGAACACTGAAAGGATTGCAATGCACATTCTTTTTACTCTACACCTTTTACTCTTCCTTCCTCTGTTTTAAAATATATCAATCACTTTCAGTTATTGTGTGCCTGTCGAGTTGGAACTGAAGTTGACCCTCTAGTCATTTTCAGAGACCATAAATCCCACAGGAGGAGATAGCCCATCTTTCTCCCACAGAGCAGCTGGTGGATTATAACCATGTGCCTTTGGGATTGCAGTGCAACGTCTTAACTCTAGGCCACCAGTGTTCACATTGAGTAGGCATTTCCTCTAAATGCTTCTAGTTGTTATGAGGGAGAAGTTGACTCATTTTGAACATATGTTTTGTCCAAGGGCAACCCAGGTGACCAGCTATGGTATGCTAACATCTCCAGTTGAATCTCCACATATTCCTTTCCCTCTTCCCCTCTAGGGAGAACATAAGAATACCCCCTCTCTCACCTAGGACAGACATTTCCTCTTATATCATTACTGCTCAGTCCCTGGGTGGTTAAAATTCACTCAGGGGGACCGTGAGTGGAAGAACGGCTTGGTGACCTGCTTCTGAAGACCAGACCCTTGAAAACTCTTATGGAGTCCAGTTCTATTCTACAACACATAAGGTTGTCATGAACTGGAACCTTTTTTGTACTTGTTTGTTTTTGTTTTACCTGATTCTCCCCTTGGAAGCAAAGTGTGTATGTTGTTTCTGTGTTTTCTAATATGTTGCTGTTATATGTCATTGAGTCAGAACTGACTGATAGCCAACCCTTAGGTAGGTTTATAGAGATTACAAATTCCCTGGGAGGAGATTGTCCTTCTTTCTCCCATGGATGTGAACCACCTGTAAGGAGCTGTCAATGCAATTCCTTACCACCAAATTTTCTAATATAGTGCCAATAATAGATTGGGAAGTTTCAGAGAAAAATCAATAATACAGGGAGAGCAGGTAAGCTGGATGGTGTGTGAACAAAAGGCACATCTCTTTTGCTAGTGGTCTGTATCTTAATTTATACCACATTTGTGCCAAACACCACTTTAGGGATTGTTCCATGTCTCTCTCTAGAGAGCCTTAGTGGTGAGATATCTCTGTCCTATGGAACTGATACAGCCATGCCATAAGTTTTACTAAGCATGCGTTGGTAACTGAATATATCAAAGGAATAGGAACAATGTTGAAAAGAAAATTTTCCTATGCAGTGAATTTTATTTTGTTCTGAAGAGTTAAACTCAGTCAATGAATGTGTTCCCAACCTCTTCAGTTACTATGCTAACTGAATTAGGCACTTTGGTGGTGTAGTTATGAATCTAGGTTCTTGAGTTTGTATGCCTGGACTCTAATTAAAGTTTTATCATTTGCTAGCTATGTGGCATTGGACACTCTTGGTGAGTCAAGCTCTTTGTGCAAAATATGGATAATGATAGATCTTGCCTAATGGGATAACTGAAATATTAAGTAAAGCATCCTAAAACCATTTTTGCTTATATCATTACTTATTGTCGATTAATCTTTCCAAATTCAGTTTCCTCATCTGTAAAATTAGAGAAAACTGGTTATTACATTTTTAAGAGTTTTTATAAAATTAAATTTAATAATGAAGTGCAAATAAAATTCTAAGTTAAAATGTTGTATTTCAAGATGATGCTACAGAGTATATCTTTGGGAGAAGGTTTGGTGGTCAGTGCTGAGCCCAGCTTCTAACTCTGCCACTTACCACCTGTCGAAGTCACTTATACAATCTAGTTCGGAGGAAGTTTCCATCTCTTTTCATAAAATAGGAATAATAATAGTACCTATTTTATGTGTGTATTTCAAAAGGATAACTTTAATTTAAAATTCATTGTGTTGAGTTCTAACCAAGCCATACTTGGCCCTTCTTTGGGTTCCCAAGGCTGGAAATCACACAGATAATTGCTCATCTTTCTCCTAAAGAGTCACTGGTGGATTCAAACCTCCAGAGAGGTGTGACCACCGGGTTCCTAGCACAGGTCTCTATGACACTACAAGAACTCCCTAGTAAATGTAATTGACGCATCTAACCATCTTCATACAGTGCCTGATATATAAGTATTCAACAGATATTGTCTAGCTTTATCTTCATTATCATCATTATCTGGCAAGAGTATTAAAAGGATTCAAGATGAAACAGTTTCTAAAACATAACTGTACTCAGCATTTAGAAAATGGAAGTTAGATGACAAGTCAAACAAATCCCAAAACAGCTTACCTCCACTCTGTTAACAGCAAAGGAGTGTCCACAGAAAATAAAATTAAAAGAAAAGAAAAAAAAGTTAGTACATTTTCATCTTATGGCTTAGAGGAGACAATTTCAATATAATAAATCTAATCTCTACATTTCTGAAAAATTCCAATGCTAGGGAATTTCGGCTAGAAAGCTAGGTGTGCATAAGTGAGGCAATTTGAAGAATAAGAAAATGTTGAGTCTTTCTAGAAACTGCAATCTTCTATATCTGATTCTCATTGTCAAGCCTAATTAAGCATGGACATCGTCAGCCCAAACAGTATTACGAAGCAGAACTTCCCTGTTAGCCACCAAACTCAGACTTCCATTAATACTCAGCTGGGATCGCCATGAGTTAGTATCCACTCAAGGACAAACAATGTATTGTATACTGTTTTAGTCACTGTTTAGAGTCGCTCTTGTTGTTGTTGCCAAGTGCTATCAAATTGATCATGATTCACAGTGACCCAATGAATAACTAATTTAAATCTTGCATTAGGGTTGCCACATCCTCACAGTCTCTGATATTGTCATGACTATTGTTATAGTCACTATGTCAATCCATCTTGTTTAAGGTCTCCTCCTCTTGGAGTACTTGAGGGTCGTGGGGGGGGGATGAGGATGGGGGGTACAAATGATTGACATGCTAATTTGTAAGTCCAAGTCCACCCAGAGGCATCTTGGGAAAAAAACTTGGTGACTTACCTACTTATGGTTAAACCAGCCTTTGAAAACCCTACAAAGCACAGTTCAACGGGCACCGTTAGTTAGTCACCATCTTTAAAATCTTAGTGGAACTCCATTTACATTTCATTATGCACTCAAATTATGTACATCTCAAATAATGCAGCAACTTGTGCCCACAGAGGTAAACGCTTAGGATGGTGAGGGGATAATGCTCTACTCTAGTGAGTCATGGGGCTCCCAAAATAGATGTCTGCCCCTCTCAGACCACTCAAGGCATGTGAGTCCTTTGGGAAGGTGTGACCTGGACAGCAGTTCTGAACCACTCTATTACCTTTTTCTGGATTAAGAAGTATAAGACATCACACTCTACCACATGTTTGTTATTGATTTCCTTCCTGTAGTCATATCCCCATTACAAAAGTAAAAGGTATAACATATGCTTTGTCAAAAGTGAATTTGCTTTTTATTACAATTTTCCATAATGCTGGAGGCTAACTCCTTTTGAAGACTTCAGATTAGCTCCATTAAAGTGTTTTCTTTTGGCAGTTTTGAAGATTTTTAAAAAATTGTAATTTTAGTGAACGTTTACAGGATGGGTTTTCATTCATTTGTTGGTGCATCTTTTTCCTCTCTCCCCTTCCCCTAATTCATTGGATTCCTTTAAATAGGAGTTAATCTTCCTGAGATGTAATAATTCTACATTTATAATTTTTTTAATAAAAGCATAGACTTTATTTTCAATACAGTTTAAATGTAGCAAAACAAACTAGATAAAGTATCTTTCTTCTCTTCTTTTCACTGAATGGAATTGGGGCTGACTCATAGCTGATCCTCCAGAAAGTTTCTGAGTCTGTAAACTGCATGGGAGGTAATTGCCTCCGATAGAACTGCTTTGAATTTGAACCAGCAGAGAAATAGGGACTGGGAGTTAGCAGTTCATCCCTATGAACTGGGATTTACATATACTCTGGTGTCCTCTGCATATTGTTTCTCCTACTATTAGTGTTTTTCTTGCCTTTGATATGTTTGTTACTATTTAAAAACTACTATTGACATATTAGTCACTCAAGTCTACAGATAGAATGGATTTGTCTTTCTGTTCTATAAATGGACTCTGATAAATGTTAATTATTCATTTTTAGGTTTATAAGATTTGCTTACAACTAGTTGTTTGTAACCTAGAATGTATGTTTTTAAAAATATTTATGGAGATTTTATTCAGTGAAGTTTAGAAATCAATCTCTACTTTTAAAAGTCATGGAGATTTATCAAGTTTTAGAAGCAAGGGAAAACAGTAAATTATGATATTAATATGTTTGTATTCCGTGGCATTTTCAGACACGTTTTCCAACATTTTATGATGGATTAAAGATTGGAGTTTTCAATTATTTCATCTCACTTAGGTCTATAATCAACACCCAACATAGTCGACTCATAGCTGACCCTTCAGTGGGTTTTCAGAGACTGTAAAGCACTTGAAAGGAGATCGCCCATCTTTCTCCCATGGGGGTGCTGATAGATAAGAACCGACTGATGTACCACGTTGGAGTTAGCAGCACAACTTCCTACTGACTGACCCATCACAGCAATAAATGTACTATATTCAGCCTAGGGAAATGCTGGTATTTTTGTCCTAACCACTTGCAGGATGGATTTTCTTATATTTATTTTGCTTTCTCACCAGTACTTGGCATGCCCTCAAGGAATACGGAAAAGGATTTTAGGAAACATGTAAAAACAGACACATAGCTTGATATTTTTCCCTTGAAATATCCAGAAGAGCATAATCACCCCATGCTTTGTTCTGATAAGTGGACCTTATAATCAATATTGGGTTGCAGCCTTCAAATTAAAACAAGACTGAATCTCAGTAAAAATAAACCAAAGCAAGATGAGTGATTTCTCTAGATTCCTTCATCTTGAAAAAAAAAAAATATGGTTACAAAATGAACTTTTTTGTCTAGGAATTATAAAATGGGACTCAAAGGTGAGCAAAGGGTATTTTAATAACATTATCTTTTTAAGACAATCATAACCATTTCAGACTGAAAGTAATAAGAAATAGCTGAATTGGCCCTCCCACTCCCAATCTCAAACTCAGCTTGGTGTATATCATTTTTTACCACCTCTAGAGTGTGTAAAGGGAAGACTACAGGGAGAAACAGAAATCCCAAATTGTTGGCCGCATACAAGGGTACTTTTTCACTAAGAAGAAAGGAAAGGATTTTGCAATCCATGCCTATTCTAGCCAAAAGAGGGTGCTGGCAATGAGAAAAGGAGATTGGGATTTCAAGCATATCACTATCCAGCCGTCCACGTGCCCATGCCAGGTCTTTGATATTCTTCTTACTGTGTCCATCCAAACAGAGTCATGGGGTAGGGAAGAAAGGTAACTAAGGAGAGACAGCAGGGCAGGCAGAGGATTTGGAGCACCATTTGGAGCAGCAGGGATGTAGGGGTTTCCCATGAGTCAACTGGTTAGCTGTGGAAGGTAGCTAAGCTAAGAGAACTGGCCACCAGGAAAAAGTAAGAAATCACAAAAAGGACAGAGATGTAGTGTTGGAATAATGAGAGGTGAAATGAGTACACGTTCTCCTAAATCAAGAACATGTGTCACATAGAAACCTCTGGGGACTCTCCAAAGAACTTGACTGTCCTAGGAGAAAGCCAGGATTTAGATGCCGGAACACAGTGGTATTAATAACTCATCAGAATGTTAAAAGTCAGGACTCTAGAGCCTGCTGGGCTTAAATACTGACTCTGCCATCACTAGCTGTGTGAGCTTGGCCATCTCGCTGTGTTTTAGTTCTTTGATCTATAAAAATGAGAATCATAAAGGTACTCAGTTGTAAGGTTGTAAGGATTAAACAAAGGCATATGCATGAAGCACTGGTAATGGGAATGGCCTTATCATAGATGGTGTTAGTCAACAACAACAAAACAATCAACAGAGAACATCAAGGTTACTCCTGTTAAAGAAAAGTTGTTTTGTCTCTTTCCCTGTAAAACCTCCTTGTCATCAGCTTGTCAGAGAAACTAGAGAAGAGGAGAAAGGAGGTAGATACAAAATAATAGTTGACTGAGTTCTCTTTGTTCTCCAGGTGTTGATGAGTTCTGTCCTGTCCTAATTCCAGGTGGTTGTGTTGTTGATGACATCCCAAGTGTGTAGAGCAGAGCTGTCTACAAGGTCTGCAATGAAAGAGAGACTGGCAGTGGGGAGAGGCAGGCAGATATGACTTAAATTAGATAGGAGACTATGGGTTTGAAATGAGATTAAATGGTGGGTTTTGATTTAGAGATCACACTGGAAATGATAGTCTGTTTAAGAATTTGTAAGAAGGACAAAGAGACTCATCAAAACAAAATTCTCAATATTGATTTGTTGTTATGTGCCATTGTTATGAGTACCTTGTGACTCATAGTGACCCTGTGCACAATAGCCCTGAACTCTGCTCTATCCTGAGCCAATCTCACTGTCTCTGACATACTTACCCTCATTATCCCAGTTATTGTGTCAATCTATCTTATCCGGCCTTTCTCCTCTTCTCTGTCCCTCCACCTTTCCAAGCATGATATCCCTTCTCGAAAGACTGGCCACTCTTGGCTATATGACCAAAGTATATGAGACAGAGTCTCAAAGTTTTACCTCGCAGGAGCAGCTTGGTTTCACCCTCTCTAGGACAGACCTCTTCGTTCTCTTGGAAGTCCATTGTATGTTCAAAACTCTTCTCCAGCACCACAACGCAAAGGCATCAATTCTGTCATCTTGGTCATTGTCCAGCTTTCTGTTCCACAGCAAGTAATTGCAGAGACCATGGCCTGGACCTGGTGTACCTTAGTCTCTAGACGGACATCCATGCTCTTCAGCACTCTGGAGAGGTCCTTGAGAGCAGATTTACCTAATGCAATTCATCTTTTGATTTCCTGGCTGCTCGTGCCAAGAGTGTTGATTAACCATCCATGACCCCGATCGGCATGAATTAAGTTTAGATTGTACAGTACAATAGCTACACATACAATCTCATATTTGTTACATCTGTGATTCCTATTTAATTCAACCTGTGATTCATTCAGAGCTTCTGTAACCCATGACGAACTTTTTTCTTTTAAACTTTTGATACAAATTAGGGCTTTAGCCAATAAGGAGCTCAAAAAATTCCATCTCTTCTGATGTGGGTCACTTTGTTTAGGAATAGAAGCTTACTTACTTCTAGCACTTAGAAAGGCTAAATTTCTTTGTGATATTTTTCCAATTATATTCAGAAATGAGAACCAGTAAACCCCTGAAAGACCCCAGGAAACATCAAGAGAGGTCCAAGATTTGTAAATTAAGCTGATTTGGAGAAATAGTTCAAGAAAATATTGAGTTTCCCCAGAAACAGAATGCTTCCTTACACAGACAATATTTTCAAGCTGAGCAAACACAGAAATCATTAGCTCAAGCACTGTATAGAGCAGAATTTCCCTCTGTTAGCCATCAGGGTTCAGTTCTCCAAGAACCCCATGAAGCTCTGGTAGCCTAGTGGTAAGAAACTTCACTGCAATCCCAAAGGTATGTGGTTAAAATTCACCAAGTGCTTTGTGAGAGAAGGATGAGCAATCTCCTCCCACAGAATTTATTGCCTCTGAAAACCCTTTGGAGAGGTCAGCTGTGGGTCAGTTCTGACTGGATGGAACACAACAAGGGTTTCCATGAGTTCGACTCAAGGCAGTGTTGCTGGACAATAGCAAAAATGAGTATTATTAAAGTTATTTCCAGTAAGAGTTGTTAAATGCTGTCGAATTGGAACTGACTCATAGCTGATGGTCCTGCAAGTTTTTAGAGGCTCTAAATTGCATGAGGGATTGCTCATTTTCCCTCTGCAAAATAGCTAGTGTATTAAATCCCGTTCTGGGCTGGCAGCACAATTTCTTATCCACTAGGCCACTAGAGCTCCCTCCCTGTCTGGTGTGAGGTGTTCTCGAGTCCACTATGACTCACAGTGACCCTATGAACAACAGATCTGAACCTTGTCCTATCCTGCACCATTCCACAATTTCTGTCATGTGACTACACTGTGCCAATCCATTTCTTTGAGGGTATTCCTCTCTTTTACTGACCTTTACTTTCCCCAGCATGTTGTGCCTCTCTAAAACTGGCTGCTCCTGAAAATATATGCTAAGTGTGCCTCCTTGAATAGTGGGGGAGGAGTGGGGGGAGTCTAGTAATTTCCTTTTCTTTTTTTGAAATAAGTAGATTGGGCTGTAAGATTGTCATTTTAATCATAGGAGAGATATTGAGTGAACTACACCCATGACTATATATAAGTTTGAGAGATGGTATTTTTCCATATTAATATTGTTGTTGTTGATAGCCTTCGAGTCGAGCACGACTCATAGCGACCCTGTGAACAAAAGGCCTGAAGCCCCTCTACAACTATTCACACTTATCAAAGTTCATAGAGTTTCCAGAAGCAAGTTTTTTAGAAAGTGGATGCCACTCGTATATGTTATAATATATCCATGAAGATAGTAGAACCAGTGGGACAAAGCTATATAAACTTCTAAACTGTAAATAAACACCCTGAGAGAATGGGTCACAGCTAGTGATTATGAAATGGAAGAGAAGACTGCAAAGATTCCTTTGCTTTCTAAGAGAACCTGAACTAGGTTCCACATGAATACCTATTAAAATGACCAAAGAATATTAAATAGTCTGAAGAAAACTGTACATGGCTGTTCAACACTGGAAAAAGGCACCTACCTTCTCCTCGCATCATAGTAATAATTCTGCCACTATGTGGATAGCATAAACAGAAAAGAATTTTTGAAAATTCTTCCAGAAAATATGATGCATAATTTGGAAAACCAATGGCAGATTCTAGTGGCAGTTGACCACTGACCTATTAAAATCTGAAGGGACAATGGCTATGCATGTGAAACCCAAAACCGTAATATTCCTGTCAGGTTGAAACCAACTCATAGCTGACTCTCCTTTGCGTTTTTGAGGCTTGAAATAACACGAGTGGAGATTGTCCATATTTCCCCCTCAGAACCACTGGTGGATTTGAATCCCCAGAGAAGTGTGGCCTTTGCCTGGGAGAGCAACTCCCTGTGGAGTGGGCACTGTCAATTGAAAACATAGAAGAGAAGATTCAACAGCATGAAGATGAACCAGTGCTAAAGAGAAGCTCATCACGGTGCTTGATAAAAGGTAATCATTTTAGATGGATATCTTTTCCAAGGATGGGGGAGGAGGCGAAATGCAATTAAGAGGGCTTTGGTAGCAGTGTGGTCAGTGCATTCAGCTGCTAATCAAAATTCCAGTGATTCAAATCCACCAGAGACCCTGTGGGAGAAAAGACAGCTTCTCTAAGGATTTAGAGCTGTAGAACCTATGGGAACTTACTCTGCTCTGCATGGTTGCTATGAACTAGGACCTACTCTAAGGCAGTTTTGATGTTCACTTGTTAATCGTCAGAATGCAAAGTGAATCGGAGAATGTCTTTCTTCACTCTGCTTCTTACAAAAACGTCTCCAGTTGATTATTCTTCTTTTGTAGGGAGATGAGGAAAAAAGAATCTAAGAAGAACCTTTCCATTATAAACAAGTACTTTTATTTTAAAATTGGATTGTTTAAATTCCGAAAGTGTCCAACAGTCACCAATTATTTGTAGAAAGGAGATATTGCATAGTTTAAAATCAGAAAAGGTGTGCTTGAGGACTATACCCTTTACCACACTTATGCAATCTGTATGCTAGATTACATAAAGAAGAATATGGCATCAGAATTGGAGGAAACTCCTAAAATGACCTGTGATATGCAAGTGACACAACCTTGCCAGCTGAAAGCAAAGAGAACTTGAAGTATTTACTAATGCAGATCAAAGACTTCAGGATCGATTACATTTCAACATGTAGAAAACAAAAATCATCACAACTAGACCAAGAACTAATATCATGTTTAATGGAGAAAATATTGAAGTTGAGAAGGATTTTATTTTACTTGGCTCCTCAGTCATCTTCTAAGGAAGCAGCAGTTAAGAAATAAAATGATGCAGTACTTTGAGCACATCTGCTGCCAAAAGTCTGCTTAAAATTCTGAAGAACAGTGGTCTCCCTTTGACAAGTAGGGACACCTGACCCAAGCGAGGGTGTTTTCACTAACATCATATGCATGTGAAAGTTGGATAATGAGTAAAGAAGACAAAGAAGAACAGATGCATTTAAAGTGTGAAGAATATTGGATATACTATGGATTTCCAAAAGAATAAATTTGTCTTTGAAGAAACACAGTCCGAATGCTCCAAACAATCAAGAAAGGTGAGGGTATATAATCAGGAAGGGTCAATCCCTGAAGGGGCCAATACCTGAAGAATTACACTGTGCTTGGCAAACTACAAGGTCAGAGAAACAAAAAAGAAGACCCTCAGTGAAATGAGTTGAGACAGTGGCTGCAAAGACAGGTTCAAGGACAACACCGATTTTGAGGATGGGGAAGGCAAGTCAAGAGTTCCGTTCTGTTGGTCACAGGGGTCACTATGAGACAGTTAACTTGACAATAACAACAAAATTATCTGGACAAGTCAATAAAGCTTTGGGTCTCTTCTGAGACATCCAGCTGCTCTGATAGATGAAAACTGTTGGTTGTGCAATGAATATTTGCTTTTTCTGCATAACTGCAGGACAGCTGGAAGCAATTTAGTGTGGCTACTGGCTGTTACTCATTTATTCTTTTCCTTTTTATCAAAAACAAAAGTTAAAAAAAAAAAAACCAACCAAAAAACACCACACAGCACAACCCTCTGTCCATCAGTTTAAAACCTGATAACACCACCAAGCAATGCCAAGAGGCAGTGTCTGTTTTGTTTATACGCATACTCTCTACCGGGCTTGGTTAATACAATGAAAGAACGTAAAGGAATTCTGTGCACCTGTGATGCCACCAGATGTCTAAAATTGTCTCCAACAATGCAGGTAGGTACATATGACAATTAGACATCAGAGAAAGCATGAAACATGGTAGTCCACTTGATTAGCTATGTCAAGTATGAAACACACATCAGCATTGTCTTTTTTTTTCTGTAAATGTATGAAATAGCAACTCTTCTTCAGAACATAATTCAGTGATTCATGGGATAGGGGTTGGGAAAAAGGTCCAATGATATAACATCAGATTTCTCCCTTTGAGCAGTTTTGATTAAAATACATATATTCATTAAGTTTTCATTTAGTGACCAGGACTCCCAGGCTTCGGTGACTGTTACCTTTCTTGATATTTTCCTTGCTCAGACTCTTCTTCATTTCATCCAGCTCTATCCTTCTTTAGCATTCTGTAGTCAAAAGAAAGTCTATCCCAAAAGGCAGAGGTGTTGATAGAATGGGAGCAGCTTAGATTAAAAGAAGAATATAAGTGCAGATACCTCCTTACACCTTGAAGCTGTATCTACACCGAGAGCATGCTCTCTCTCATGAAGGCTATACTAGTACCATTCAGAATGTATATTCCTCTTCTGAATCCCTGTGTCTATTCTGACGACCTCCAGGTATTCCAGGACTATGTTCATTAGGGGGATCATTGCCTGTCTTGCTGGTCTCTGCCACAGGACTGAGTGTTATGATGACAAAGAGAAGGTATCTTGCCAACTACCCAGCAACTTGAGCCTTTTGGGGTTGTGACTAGAGGGGAAATGTAACTTCCTGGTTTGTAGTTAGAGATTCCAAAGTTTCCCTGACTCCTTTTGATGGCTAACACCAAAAGTAAATAAGCCAGAAAAGAGTATATCACATTTCTCAAACAATGCACAAGGATTTGTGCAGGCATGTGGAAGGGTTTCGGAAAAAAGAAGGCTGATTTTATTTTTTAGTTGTCTTTAAAATGTTAGGAATATCATTAGACATTATTCCAAGCACTAGACCAGTTTTTTCCATTTCTAGTTTTCCTGCTGAGATGAGTAAATAAACAGATGAAGCAAAAGCTTCAAAATGAAACACAAGGAATGTGACAAAGGAGGCTATTGATGACAGAAGGCTAGGGAAGGGTAGAGCTGACTGAAATGGAGGAATCTGAGGCAAGGAAAAATATCAAGAAAGGTATATTATTGTTAAAAAGAAGGATAACTAGTAAAACATGTATGGGGATATTAAGTGGAGAAGAGGTAGGAGTGGGGGGATGATGATGGGTAGGGATGAAACCAGAGGGTTGCACAGTTTAGTGGGTGGAGTGAGGGGGTGAAGGAAATGGGAGGATCTGACAGGGACCTGAAAAGACAGGGTGATGATGGGCAAGGTCCAATGATGATTAATTTTATAAAACATAACACATGGAAATGATTGTATGAATCACAGTGTAAATGAAGAACAGTGTAAAACACAATGTATATGAACTTTGTAAGCAAACCAGTACAAAAATATTTTAAAAGATGGAAAAAAAGATATGAAGATCTAAAAAGATTTCTTATGGAGAAAAATGGAAACTATTATTTATGGCAAAAAAGAAAGGCAAAGGTAGTAGCATGTATAACTCAGATTTCTGGACTTCAGAAAAGTATCACCAAAGAAGAGAGTGGTCAAAAGCAGGAACGGAGAACACAGATGCCACACTCAAGCCCTGGGGAATCTAGCATAAACCAAAGTCACTACTATCAAGTTGACTCCAGCTCATAACCCCCCACTAAGCTTCCAAAGCTATCCATTGTAATGGGAGGAGACAGCCCATCTTTCCCCCATTGAACCAATGGTGGTTTCAAACCACTAGAGACATAGTTGTTGTTGTTACGTGCCATCGAGTCATTTGCGACTCATAGCGACCCTATGTACAACAGCTTTAAACCCTGCTCTATCCTTTGCCAATTGCACTGCCTCAAGGAACTGAAAAACAAATTCAAACCTAGAGTTGCTATAATCAAGGATGCTTTAGGCAGAATATTAAATGATCCAGGAAGTATTAAAAGAAGATGGAAGGAATATA
>NW_006399802.1:17819745-17820638 GCF_000299155.1 Elephantulus edwardii | reverse complement strand
TTAGGGCTGTTGTATATAGGGTTGCTATGAGTCACAAACCACTCAGCACATAACAACAACATCTACAGTCACCTCATATTCAATAAGGATATAAAACTTATGGGGAAATAACAACTGCTTCAACAAATGGTGCTGGCAAAACTGGAGTCTTATCTGCAGAAACCTGAAGCAGGATCCATGCATCACACCATACAGAAAAAAATCAACTCCAGGTGGATCAGAGACCTAGAGGTAAATCCCAGAACCATAGGGAGACAAAACCTAGCCAATGGCATAAAAAGGCTGACAAATAAAGCCAGAAATAAGCAACCAGGAAAGGAGGAAATTAATGAATGAGACCTTTTAAAGGTTAGATTCCTGTGTGCATCAAAACCTTTTTCCAACAGGGAAAAAAGAAAACCTACTGACTTGGGGAAAACCTTTGGCAATAGCATCTCAAACAAGGGTCTCATTACAAAAGTTGACAGAATCCTACAGGGCCTCCAGAAGAAAAAAAGACTGATAATCCAATAATAAATGGGGCAAAAGACATGGAAGGACTTTTCAAAGAGGAAGACATTCAAATGGCAAACAGAGACATGAAGAAATGCTTAAAATCACTGGCAATAAGAGAGATGCAAATCAAAACCACAATTTTACTCCAGTAACAGTGGCAGAGTTTAACAGGGAAGCAAGTAATAAATGCTGAGAGGTTGTGGCAAGACATGAACTCTTCTACATTGCTGGTAGGATTGTAAAATGGTACAACCATTTTAAAAGGCAGTTTGGTACTTCTTCAAAAAGCTGAACATAGAAATTACACATGACCTAGCTATTTCACTACTTGGAATATTGTTGTTTGTTGTTATGTGCCGTCGAGTCGCTTGCGACTCATACCGACCCTATGTACAACA
>NW_006399802.1:17815983-17817685 GCF_000299155.1 Elephantulus edwardii | reverse complement strand
ATGTAAATTAAAGATGAATAAAGCACAATGCACATGGATGAAACACACTGTATATGAATTATTATATGCAAACCAATAAAAATATTGGTGAAAAAAACCCACAAAAACCCCAAAGTGGGGTTAATTTGAAAAAAAATTACTACATAACTTGGGAGAGACTGGAAAGCATTCTGCCGAATGAAGTCAGTCTCATAAAAACAAATATGTTAATCTCCTCCTGTGCTATTTACAGCCTCTAAAAACCTGCTGGAGGGTCAGCTATGAGTCAGTTCCAATAGGTTAGTAATAAGTTAAGGTTTTTTTCTAAGCAGTGATAAGGTGCTGGGGGGTGGGGGGCAGACACTCCGAGGTGGTTGGGGATTCTGAGAGAAAAGGATGGAAAAGTCACGGAAGTGAAAAAGGATAGATTAAAAGGATATGGGTTTACAATTCTGAAATTAGGTATTTTTTTGTTTGTTTTGGTCTTTTTGAAACTATTTTACATGTTTATTGGAGTTTAAAAAAACAAATTGATCTTAGGTGGTGTAAATTAGGTTTCTCTCTGTGGTGGAAGAACACTGGTGTTGTATAAGATGCTGCCCAGTCTGATTTGACTCATAATTACACCACGTGCAGAATATATCTGACCTATAGAGTTTTCTCTGGTGACCTAGTGGTAAGAAGCTATGCTGCAATCCAAAGGTATGTGCCTCAAATCTAGCAGCTGCTGTGTGGAAGGGTGAGCAATCTCCCCTCTTGCAATTTACTGCCTCTGAAAACCCCCTGGGGGGTCAAGTGTGGGTTGGTTCCGCCTTGAAGGCACACAGCAACAGCAACAACATGCAGTGTATATGCTGAGCAAATATGAGAATCTGACCATATGAAGAAGAATGAATGTGGCATCAGGGTTATAGGAAGATTCTTCAACAGCCTACATTATGCAGACAATTCAACCATGTTTGCTGAAAGTGAAGAGAACTTGGAATATTTACTAAGGAAAAGAAAAGACTATATAGTCTTCAGTATAGATTGTTGTTGTTATGTGCCGTCGACTCGCCTGCAACTCATGGTGACCCTATGTAGAACAGCCCTAAACCCTCCTGTGCCAATATCACTGTCTCCAACACACCTACCCCAATTATCCCAGTCATTGAAACAATCCACCTCATAGACGGTCTTCCTTTCCTGCGCAATCCCTCCACCCTCCCAAGCATGACGTCACTCCCCAAGAACTGGTCTCTCCTTGCAACATGTCCAAAGTATGTCAGAGGAAGCTTCAGAATCCTTGCCTCTAAGAAGCAGCCTGGTTTCACCCTTTCTTTCTTAGCAGTCCATGGTATATTCAATGCTCTTCTCCAATACTACAGCTCAAAGGCATTAATTCTTCTTCTGTCCTCCCTTGTCATTGTCCAGCTCTCTGATGCATAGCAAGTGATTGCAAAGACCATGGATGGTATCAAGTACACCTTAGTCTCCACAGTGACATCATTGCTCTTCAGTACTTTGGTGAGGTCTCTAACAGGAGACTTTCCTATCACAAAACATTTTATTTCCTGGCTGCTGGTGATAAGAGTGTTTACTGTAGAGCCAAGCAAATTAAAGCTGTTAAAAGTCTCAAATCTCTTCACCATCCATCATGATGGCCTATTGGCCTAGTGGTGAGAATCTTTGTTTTCTTTTTTTTTTCTATAATTATATTTTATTAATTTTCATAAACATTTAC